>NC_057799.1:413336717-413636717 GCF_018294505.1 Triticum aestivum | reverse complement strand
GAATTATGTCCTGAGGATGACCACTCAGATGCTGAATTAGAAATGGACTATTATTCCCATATGAAAACCATCTTTTCTAGTGGGAAAAAGCAGCATAAGCTCCCCTGGTATCACCAGTGTGAAGCCAACTATGTATATTGGGGGGGGGGAGAGAAAACCAGGAAAGGAAAGAAAAAAAATGATAAGCATGATTTGGAATGTTAGGGGGACTGGACCTGACTTTAAAAGGTCCTTTATTAGAGAGAACATTTGTAATGAGAAAATTGATTTCATAGGACTTGAAGAGACCATCAAAAGTGACTTCACAAAGAATGAACCGCATAACCTTTATGGTGGCAGGAATTTTAGCTGGGATTGGGTGCAGCCTAGAGGGAAATCTGGGGCCATACTACTTGGCATAAATAATGATACTTTTGAGGTTCTTAATGTGGAAAAGGGAGTGTATTGCATTAGAACACTTCTTTTAGATAAAAAACAAATTTGAATGGAACCTTACCATTGTATATGGGAAAGCCCAAAGTGCTGGTAAAGCTGCTTATATGGCAGAAATATCCAGAATTTATCATGACAATGCTTCTGTCCCATGTTTCAGGGGGGAGGGGATTTCACTGTGATTAGGAAAAGTGAGGAGAAAAACAAACCTGGTGGATATGACCACTGGAGTTTTGTATTTAATGCCATTATTGATCAAGCAGGCTTGAGAGAATTACCTTTGAATGGTAGGAAATTCACATGGGCTAATAACCTTGAGGAGCCTAAATATGAGAAACTGGACAGAATTCTTATATGCCCAAATTGGGAAGATCATTACCCTCTGACTAAAGTATATGCTTTGGAGAGAGAATTATCTGATCATACCCCATAAATATTAGATACAGGAGAAAACACATATACCCCTCTTATTTTTAGGTTTGAAAATTCTTGGATGATGAGAGAAGGTTTCAGGGAGTTCAAGATTAAAATTTGGTCTGCTCATTATCTTGGAAACACTATTGAACAATGGCAAACTAGGATGGGAGTATTTAGAGAAAAAGTGAGAGGGTGGATTTTGAACTCCGACGCTTGGTATAGAAAATTGAAAAAAACAGATCTTAATGAAACTTGACCCCATAGATAAAAATGTAGAAAAGATGGGACTTTCTGCTCATGATAGGAACAAGCAAAAAGAGCTTAGAGCTTTAGAGCTCAATTATATAGATTGCTTAGATAAGAGGAAATGAAATGGTTACAAAGATACAAAGATAGAGAAATTAAAGATGGAGATTGCAACACAAAATATTACCATGCTAAAGCGAATGACAGAAGAAGAAGAAACAGAATACTTCCTTGAATCAAAAGGAGGGTGTGATTGAGGGAGAGGATAAGCTAATCAAATACATCACTAATTTTTACAAAGATTTATTCGGATAATCAGACATATCTACAGTCAATTTAAATATTTTGGGGGGACAAGGGATCACCAGGGAGCAGGCTGACCTGTTGACTAAACCTTTTTCAATGGAAGAATTACACTTAGTGTTCTTTGGGATGGAGAAAAACAAAAACCCTGGCCCTGATGGACTTTCTATTGATTTCTATCAATATTTTTGGAAGTTGGTTAAGTGGGATCTTATGAAACTGTTAAATGACTTTCATGCTGGGAAGTTGGACATTGCAAGACGTAATTATGGAATCATCACTTTGATTCCAAAGTCTGCTAATGCTAAACAAATTCAAAAATTCAGACCAATATGCCTGCTCAATGTTAGATTTAAAATCATTACTAAGGTGCTGATGAATAGACCGAGCACGGTTATTAAACCTATAATCTTACCAACTCAAATGGCCTTTATAAAAGGGAGATATATAATGGAGGGATTGTTGTTTTACATGAAGCTCTGAATACCATACATCATAAAAAACAAAGTGATGTTTTGTTTAAAGTGAACTTTGAGAAAGCCTATGATAAAATAAAATGGCCATTTGTATATTAAATGCTAAAATTGAAACAATTCCCTGACAAGTGGTGTGACTTAGTTATGCACACAATGATAGGAGGGCGGGTTGGCATTAAAGTGAATAACAGAATTGGACCTTATTTTAAAACCTACAAGGTATCGAGATAGGGGGATGCCATGTCACCCCTTGTGTTTGACATAGCTGCAGATGCTTTAGCAATTATCTTAGACAAGGCTAAGAATGCAGGATATGTCAAGGGGATATTAACTGAGTTAGGAGACAACAGGGTGAACATGCTGCAATATGTAGATGGCACCATCTTTTTACTAAAGGATGATGAAGAGAGTGCTAGAAATCTAAAGTTCATCCTCACTGCTTTTGAGCAAATGTCTGGACTGACCATCATTTTCATAAAAATGAGGTATTCTTATTTGGGGAGGATAAAAATAAAAGTGAGATATATTAGGAGATATTTACTTGTAAAAAAGGGGAAACTCCATTCAAATATTTGGGGCTACCTATTTCTGACATTAGATTGGAAAACAAATTTTGGAAAGGGGTCACTCAAAAAATTGAAAAAAAATCTGCATGCTGGCAAGGGAGGTTGTTAAATATGGCAGTGACAGTTACCTTGGTACAATCCTGTTTGTCAAACATGCCCATTTATATGATGTCGTTTTACCCCTTGCTAGTAGGAGTTAGAAAGAAAGCTGATTTTTTCAGAGCTAGACTAGTGTGGCAGGAGAATGAAGATAAGATAAAATATCATCTGGTTAACTGGAAAACTTGTTGTCTCCTGAAGGATTTGGGGGGACTGGGGATTTTAAACCTGGAACTAATAACAAAGCACTCTTAGCTAAATGCCTTTGGAAATTGGAAACGGAGGAAGGGATGTGGATAAACATTCTTCTTAACAAATATGTAAAGGGGAGATGTATCTTTGGACTAAAAAAGAAACCAGGAGATTCTCAATTCTGGGGGAGCCTCATGTAAAGAAATATATTTCCAAAATGTAAGAAAAAACTGGGAGATGGCAAAGGCACACGGTTTTGGGAGGATAGTGGGTAGGATCAAAACCTCTAAAAGAGGCCTATCCAAGCCTGTATTATATCAATTTGAATCATGGCATTTCGGTGGCTGAGGCCATTAATATGGGATGGGATGGATTCAAATTCAAAAGAAATTTGTCTGGAGACAAAAGTACTCTATGGGATAGTTTAAAATTGAGATGTGAGAGGGTGAGGATGTATGAAGGTAAAGATCAACCAGAGTGGATGCTGACAGCAAACATACAATTTTTTGTCAGATCATTATACCACTCCCTGACCAAAACTGAGGTGGGATTCCCACATAAATTCCTCTGGAAGATTAAAATACCAGTAAAAATTAAAATGTTCTTTTGGCTTATTGCAAGAAAGAGTGTGCTAACCAAAGACAATCTAATTAAAAAAAGGTGGCGAGGGAGGCAGGGCTGCGTATACTGTGGACAGGATGAAACCATAGATCATCAGTTTTTCATTTGTTCTCCTGCTAGACTTCTCTGGAGTCTGATAAAATATTCATCTAATCTGAAAGCAATCCCAAATGGCCTAGATGACTATTTGGGAACTTGGATCAGAAGTTTTGTTAAGATAGAGAAAAAAATTGTTTTGGTTCGAATATCTGCCTTGTTCTGGTCCATATGGAAATGGAGAAATGACATTATTTTTCGAGATAAGAAGATTAATGATCCTATGACGCTGATAAAACTCACATGCAATTGGATCATGGATTGGTCTGTTTTGCAGAGGAAACCCCAGAACAAAGGCTACTGATGCTGGGGGCAAAGCTAATCAAACGAGTAGCAAGTGATATCTACAAGGCATCACAAGGATGGAGGCCCGGGGTGCTACGTCTGGCAGGCTGAAGTGGACCTGTTCTATATTCTTGTTTGATAGTAGCTAGTAGTTTGCTTGTTTTGCTATCTCCGATTTCGGGGCTGCATCCCCTCTCTCTCTCTCTTGGCCGCCTGTGACTTAGGAATTTTAGTTGGTATGAACTTGAACTCCTAAGGTCTGTACACCCCTCCAGGGGTTAGTTGTCTAGGGAGCTGAACTTGATACCTCAACTCGTTCTCATGGGATGGTTTCGTTAATGAAATCGGAGGGGAGCCCCCCTCTTTTGCTAAAAAAATCATGTTGCTTCGCACAGTAACTGGCGAGCAATGTAAGCATTCACATTAAATTCGTTCAAGTAGCGATTCTGAACCACAAAAATTACAGTGCAGCTCCTTAAAGAGGAGAAGAAGAGAAACACATTTCAACATGGGCTAAATGATTATCTCAAGAGAATTTGCATTATTTATATATATGCTAAAAAACATCGTTCCCAGGTGGCAATACAATGGCATCTCAGTCACATCATTCAGCATTAGATTGTTATAGGGTCCTCTTAATAATTACCAACTCGTAACTTATAAGGTACTAGTAGACTGCCCGTGCGTTGCCACGGGCCGAAAATGAATATGTGAACAATGCTCAATTTATAGTTGCAATCATCTTCCGTTGTAAACATTGCTGCGGGCCTCATTGTAAGCTTTTTTCTGGTTTCTTGCTCCTCCATTTTATAGCTGCAATCATCTTCTATTCCTACACATGCTTCCAATCCTATGTCTTGGGTACCTCCAACGCAGCCCAATTCTTTCTATCCTTGTCTTTCTTCTCGTGGAGGCAGCATCTCCTTAACCATCAGTGAAAAACAAAGCGGCCTATCTCTTGTCGTCCCTCCTCCCCATTCACCTTTATCTCTTTTTTGAAACGAGGAAAAAGACTTGCCATTTTCATTGATTAGAGAGTGAGAATTGCCTGTTAATTGATGGGAAACTAGGCTAAAACCTATATATCCAACCCACATAACATGGGTACGCCGGCCAACCTGGCTATCGACATAGAACATAAAGCTACAAAGAGGAAAAGACATCTGGCGAGTAGTCGCAAGTGTCATCCACTACAAAAAAATACACTTCCGTGATCATACGTGTTTGTCACACTAGGTCAGGTTTTTGTCATGCATGTACATCCATGACGATTTTATGACAGAATCAAGATAGTCATACCTGTGCTGTCGTACAAGTGTTCCATGACATTACCAAAATTATCATCACGGAAGTGTCCACTTCCATGACGATAAATCGCGCGTCACAGAAGTGCTTTTGTCAAGGGTGACCAACACGTGGCATCCACCATAACGGAACACCGTTAAGCTGTCGGGTCCGGTTTTGGATCCGATAACCCGCTAACAGCCCCGACCAATGGGGATTTTCCACGTGTAAAATCATCATTGGCTGGAGGAAACACGTGTCGGCTCACCGTTCGGACAGATGTCATCCACTCATTGGACCGAAGGCGCCTATGATACGTCGACACATGGCACGGCCGAACAGAGGCCCATTCCTGTGAAAAGGCCGGCCCGTTTGACTTGGTCAAAAGGTGGCGGGCCGGCCCACGGAAAGCCTGTTAACGGCCTATTCGCATATAGCCCATTTACAGCCCGCTAACCCAGCGCCCGTTACGACCTATCCGAATTAGGCCCAGTAGCGTCATCTGGGCCATCCAATATGATTCCAGCCCTTTTTAAGTTCCGACCCATGTATGGCCCATGACGTCTTTCGGCCCATATGAGGCCCTTTGTAACTCTTGGCCCATTAACGACCCGTGGTGAAACTGACCCGTAATGAACAGTGTATCACTTTATACCCATTAACAACCCATTAATCCATTGGGTCATTTGCAGCCCATGTTATCTTTCGGCCTTCTCAGGGCCCATTTATTCTTGGGCTCATTTCCAGCATTCGGTTACTTACGGCCCGTTACTGCCATTTTCTGCTTGTGGGCCAAATTTAGCCCGTGGTTATAGTTGGCCTGAGGGAGTCCTGGACTAAGGGGTCCTCGGGCGTCCGGTCTGTTAGCCATGGGCCGGACTGATGGGCTGTGAAGATACGAAGACCGAAGACTGCACCCGTGTTCGGATGGGACTCTCCTGGCGTGGAAGGCAAGCTTGGCGACCAAATATGTAGATTCCTTTCTTTGTAACCGACCTTGTGTAACCCTAGATCATCCCGGTGTCTATATAAACCGGAGGACTTAGTCTGGAGGGGAGAGATACATTACCATAGTCATACAGGCTAGGTCTCTAGGGTTTTAGCCATTATGATCTCGTGGTAGATCAACTCTTGTAATACTCATATTCATCAAGATCAATCAAGCAGGAAGTATGGTATTACCTCCATAGAGAGGGCCCAAACCTGGGTAAACATCGTGTCCCCTGTCTCCTGCTACCATCGACCTTAGACGCACAGTTCGGGACCCCCTACCCGAGATCCGCCGGTTTTGACACCGACACGGCCCGTTTGTGGCCCGTTAATACGTTAGGCCGTTTTCATAGCGTCATCAAATACAGCCTATTAACGATGACCCATTATGGTCGGCCCATGAATGGACGACTCCAACTCTAGCCCGTTTATGGCCATGATGTGGTATGTTTTTGGCCCATGTTTGGCCACTCGATCATACGAGCCGTATAAGGCCCATCGATGATACCGCCCATAGAAGGCCCATTGTTTCTACGGACCGCAGAAGGCCCATTGTTTCTACGGCCCGCAGGAGGCCCATTGTCACTAAAGTAAATATGTAGCCCATGGTTATTGTGGCCTAGTTTTAAAAAATAGGTTATTGCGGCCACTAGCAAACCGCGGAAAAAGAACTGCACTGACTACAAGCAAACAAATAAACAAGACAACAAGGAAATAAATAAGCAGCAAACTTACGCTAGGCTCTCGCAGCTATTACACATATTACATCCACTGGGCATCAAGGTTCACCACCAGTGCAAATAAACGCGTCGACAAAAGAATATACAAAACTGAGAACACTTCAGAAGGCACTAGGCCTTGCCAGGTCAGGGCCCCCAAACTGCCGAACAAGCTGATTAGACCTTAGTTGTGTCAACTAGATGCATCACCCGTAGCTGTATGGCATGATGGTGCGCAAGGCAGTCCTCTGACATCTTCATTACATCTTTGACTTCAAGTCGGAGCTAAGCTGAAGCAAGTCTTTCCGCTTTAAGTTGAGACTGAAGAAGTCGAACTAATTGAGGCAGCGACTGCACAGAGGTTGTCTCACACCTGCTGGTGAGTAGCTTCAACTCACTGTCTTCATCAAGACAGGACCTTGGGGTCATCTCGCTGTCCTCAAGATGGTTTGGCTCACTATCTTCCCTAAAGTTCTGCCTGGCATAAGAGATACGACTCTGAAAGAGAAACAAGGAGACACGTAACAGGTTTCACAATTATATAAGCAAATAAATGGATCTGTTCTGCATAAGGAACATGTTTTTACAACTACAATTTGAAACTGGTAGTTGTTGCAAACATCCAATCAGATGTAAACAACAAAGCAAACAACAGTGGAGGTAATGATGCCTATCCAAATCTATACTAGAACAAAGTTTGAAGGCTTGAGAAGGATGAACTTACATTACATGTTAACACGGGCTGGACAAAGCCCTTCTCCATGTTGATGGAAGGATAATTCAATAAATTCCCCAAAGAAAATTCTTTATAAGCATTGCCATTATTCTACATTTTGCAAAGAGTAAATATAGATCAAATAATATTGGAAGAAACAGAGGATAATGAAGCTCAGGTGTAGACTGATGATACATAATCAAATAGCAATTAATTAAGTACAGCGTTACAAGGCAAAAGGGAGAGAGGTACTGACAAGAGCAATGCAGAGCCCAGTATTGTTGTGAGATTGTATGATCCTTTGAGCAAGGAGATTCATCTGAAATTAGTTTTCATACAAGAGAGAAGGTAAGGCACACGCAGAAATTTAGGAGTTCAAATTTTGAATTGATATAATAGATAGTACCTGACGCTGGGCTCCCAGCAGTTCTAATAGGGGTTTGGCCACTGGAGTAGGGGTAAAGTGTGGTACAGTTGGGCCTGTGTTTTCTGTGGCTGCTGATCTATCTGATTTAATAGGTATCACTACCTTTTCCAAATACCTAGTTTGTACTCCTTGAGGATGTGCACTCACCCTCTTCCTTTTGGACATCTATTACGAAAGAACAATATTTGACTAGAAAAACATAGTATGACAACACATGGAATAAGTACAGAAAATGGACAGGTACGGCATATACTCATATATGATGCTTAAACTAAGCAGATGGTGTAACAAAGTAGAAGTATGGGTGACCAATACAACCTTGCCAAGTTAGAGCAAGCACCTTGATGGGTGAATAAGATAGGCCATCCTCCACCATGCCAATTTTGTTAGCCAGTGGATTGTTCTGCAATATTCCTCTCGTGCGCCCATTCTCATATTCATTTTGATAATGTTCAATATCTGACATGCATGAAAACATAAAAACAAGTGAGATTATCTTTGTAATGCAGAAGTGATTCTAATCCAATATTGCCTCCCTGTAAACCCCTTTGTGTTATCTCTGCAATTCTTTTAAGAGATGCCAAGCATGCTGTAATTTGGTGTGTGCATTAATATAATGTGGCCTACTACTCAAAATATGAGAGCTCCAGAAGTGATGACACTTCGCAGATAATAGCTTCAACATATAGTAAAGAAGAACAAGTCGACCTGACCTGACAGATTCAAAATATACCAAGGGAGAACAACTCGACCTGACCAGTTGACCGCAAGAGAAGAGGATCATCTTAAAGAAGAGCAGAAGAGCAAGCAGATTGAAGATATTACAAGTCTTTCAATACAATGTCGGTTGGCAACCCATGATGAACCAGAGCGCACAGAGGAATACTATTCTTTCCGGTCTCTCCATATGTGGCTCACATGCATTTCGAAACTAAAGTAGGAACATTTAGCTGACCAATTAAACATGTCTCAGCTTTACTAATATCAGCATAATATCAGATTTGAATTTGTACAACTAAGCTTGTTTAGCTCGATGGGTGGAGCAGTGCTATTACGACACGAACCACGTAGGCTGATCGTGGTCATAAAATGGGGAAACCATAAGCATGATGAGTACAGTGTTGACCGTGGCAGTGGGATGGCAGATCTGAAGCTGCAAACCGCGCAAAGGGTAGTTAGCAACCGATGTTCGCTTTGAAATAACAACTAAGATTTGGTATGGACAAGAAAGTACAGTCAACAAGTGACAAAGAAATACAATTCTGCTGTCTCTCTATATGTCGCGACATGCATTTGGAAACTCAAGTGGGACCTTTAGCTAATCAATTAAATGTGTCTGTTAACTAATATCAGTATCATATCACAATCATATCTGAACAACTAAGCTTTCGAATTTTGAGTGTTGTGTTGTCTAGCTTGAAGGGTGGAGTAATGCTAGTACGACAGAAAGCACCTACGCAGATCATAGTAGAGTAGATAAAAGGGGAAAACCCTAAGCATCAAGAGAAAAATCAGGAAAGTGGAACTAGCTGGACCAGTGGGTGGCGCACATGCTTTTCGAAACGAATATAGGAACATTAGGTGACCAATTAAACGTTCTTTGTTTTAGTGATATGAGCATCATATCAGATTCGTACTTCAACACGTAAGCTTTGGGTTGAGGTCTTGAGGAGCAATGCTAGCACGACACGAAGCACCTACGATGATGGTAGTGAATATAAATGGGGGAAACCATAAGCTTTACGAGTATAGTGCCCGTGCCACGGCGGATCTGAAGCTGCAAACCAGACAAAGCTACTTCGCAACCAATGTTTGCTTTCAACTAGCCACTACGATTTGGTACGGACAAGAAAAGTATAGTAAACAAATTACGATCTATTTTCCGGGTGAGATCAATAACTTAAGCACATATGGAAGAGTACCACCTCTCTTGCGACGCCGTGTATGCCTCTGCTGATACGTTGAGGGTGCTGCGGGTGCGATGGCTGTCGGCGGCGGGGAAGAAGACTTTAGACGGCAGACGGCCGGGTCGGGGGATAAATCCTGTTGCCGTGGACGAGGCGGTCATAGAAGCGGCAACGGCAAGGTGGACGACGGCGCCGATGAAGCGAGAGGATGCGATGAAAGGATCCTGGTCCAGTGCCATGGATGAGAGACGTCCATCTCTTGCAGTGGACGATGGGGTAGGGGTAGCGGCTCCGGCAAGGTGGAGGATGGGGTGGCGAACGGAGGAGACTGGCCGCAGTGGGGAGGTTGTCGTGGCGCCGACGGTGTATGAATGGGGAAATGGAGGGGAGGGGGATCTCAAACTTTGGGACGCGCTTCTCTGAAATGTGGGAAAGTTACGAACTTATCCCCCGTTTAAAATTTCGGACATCGCGTCGGTTGGGGATAGGATGGTAATCTCGCATCTCCCAAATATTTGCCGGTAACTATTTCGGGCGAGGAGAGGGTGTTTTGCCGCCCATGGTTGGCGCCCATGGTGTATGAACGGGGCTGACAGGTAGGGCGGTTGGGTCACATCTGAGGGAAGTTACACATCTGCCCCTATTTAAAATATTAGCCTACATCGATTCCGGACGAGGAGAGTTTGTTTTGCTACCCACCGTGTATGAATGGGGAAATGGAGGGAGTGACACATGTCTTTCGGATGAGCTTGAATAAAATGTGTTTTGCCGCCCACGTTTGGCGCCCACCGTGTCTGAATGGGCTCAGAGGCCGTCGTGTCATGTCTGATTGAAGTTACTAGTCTACCCCTATCGACAGCAGTCTAAATCCGGTCGATAAGGATGTAAGTGTGAGGGGTAGACAATAATTTCCATCTCGCAAACACTTGCTTCGAGCAGCCCACAAATTATAGTGGGTGTTTAGCCGCTTCGTTCAAAACTTGGGAGAATTAGCATTCACGTTTGCCCTGGGCCCTGGCTAACTAAATTCAAATCCAATTTGTATTCGATTACAAATATCCATAGATAATTCTAGGTTTTGTTATTTATTTCTTCAAAACCACAACAAATATTTATTATACCTCTATATATGATTATGATTTAGAAATGCCGTGATCTTCGAATTCAGTAGGTTGGATACACTTTGAGTCAAACAGTTATTTCATCCAATACAATATGCTCACATGAAAAACAGTTCACCTTATGTCAATCATACAAGTACTGAGGACTACCTCACCTAAAAAATTCGGATAATTACAACACATGGACAACATAGGGGGTCTTACAACATAATCCATTTAGAGACATGACACAACATGCAAGTACAATAATCTAATGACAATTTCAACTGGTATCTAAAGAAGAACCGGGATTACCCTGGGCTTCAGATAGCAGAAACAGCAGGACCTCCTCCGTCTTCAAATGCAACATTCTTACTTCCTCCAATTCTTGGGTTGCTTGCATAATGCGTGCCGCTAATTCCATAATTTCCAGCCTCAAGATAAATATTACCTCATTCATGGCGGCCTCACCATCTCTTTCTGCCTCTAGTAGAGCCTCAAGAACTATAATATATGTGCTCAGACTGCTCTCCGGCGGTGTTGCCTCTGAACTGCTACCATCTGGTAACATGGACGGCGCACTGCTTCCACAAATAGATTCTGGGGTTGTACATTGTGTCCTAGTGTGAACGACATCCTGAAAGGTTTCCGCTAGACATAAGTAAGAGATAGTTATCGCATGATCCAGGCAGTAAGCTTACATGGTAAACAACATACGAATTATTGCCGAGCATGGCAAACTATATTTAAATGGTTCGAAGCAGCATCAGCCAAAAAGAAATTAAAATGGTAAGATGAAAGTTGAAAGGGAGTGTACCACCGCTATATTTAAGTTGCCAAGGCATCTAAGCAGTTGAAATAATCTGAGAAAACACTTAACAGTGTGGCCTCATATAAACTACAAAGACAGTCTTGTGATGAAGTTCAGAGGAAAAGTTAAGGACTCAAATGAACTAGGCATGCATTTCTTTACGATAGTACAGCAGGCACTCCTGACATATTGGCCAACTCAGGTATAACATAACAACAAACAAGCATTCGAATCAAGCAATATAGCAAAGCAGACAACTGAACATTTGTAATTCTGTAGGATTACAGGTTGAGGGCACAAGCCAAGAAAGCAGCCCACTCGCATTACATTTCACATGTACTAAAACACACTGGCTTATCATATGTTGCTGTGAAGCCTCGCTGCTGATGCAATATTCTTTGAAGATATCGTCAGCATCCCGTGGTTGCAAATCTAGTTGTTGTAGTTTATTCTGCACCCTCTAGTTAGGTAAAATTAATTTTAATCGCATGCACTGGTCCGAATTGATCATCAATGGTTCATCTAAACTAATGAAAGAAGGGTGTGTGCATACACGGCAATATATCTGCTTCCCTCTATTTTTATGCTTGTTCGAGGTGCCAGCCCCAAAAGAACAAATATTTTGCTTGACGGGGTTGGCAGCTCCATAATTAATAGAAGCATCAAATTAGTCATGCAACTTGGGAAGATCAAGAACACACAAACAAGTAATGAACAGAGTCTCTGTCGGGGTTGGGTGCGACATATGCCAATGGATGGCTTATCATGGTGGGAGCGAGTAGAACGACGCCGGTGCCTGGAAGCGGGATAAGGCATAGACACGAACGCCGGCGCACTTTACCCAGGTTCGGGGCTCTCCTAGGAGATAACACCCCTAGTCCTGCTCTGCGGGGTCTCCGCATGATCACTAAGGCACAAGTGAATACAATGGTGCTCCTCGAGCTGTATGCTAGAGGTAGGAAAAGGTAAGGTTAGCTCTCTCCTTTCTCTATGGGCTGGTCTAGTTCTAACAGGTTGGGAACCCTTTGCATGGGTGCCCTGGGGGATTTATATAGGCCTACCCCCCAGGGGTACAATAGTAATCTGGCCGGGTGTAAGCCCCGGCTGTCAGTCTCTCAGGTCGCCGGCTTCTCCGCCGACTGCTGGGGCCCGCCGACTGGTCCGGTACGGGGCCGATAGGCCGTCTCCGCCGCTCTCGGGTCTGGTCGGCTGCTGATCACTGTGGTCGTGATACTAATGACGCAGGCTTGGTCAGGGGATCGTGGCTACAACTCCGCCGCCTGGCGGGCGATTACTGTAGCCACACCGTGTCTCGTCTGGTTAAAGGCGAGTGGGCCCCGAGGAAGGGGCGGGCCGACTGCTGGGGGCCGATCTCCCTCGGGTCCGACTGGTGGGGCTCTAGCCGTCTTCCGGGCTCTCGCTGATCGTGGGGCCCGTCGTCCTTGGGCCGTACCGACAAGCCATCGTGGGAGCAGGGCTCTGCCTGCTTGTGGTGATGTCAGGGGTAGAGTGGCTACAGTGCCACGCCGGGCGGAGATCCCCGCCTGTACGGTACACTGTGGCCACGCCCATCCCTGGATTTGGGAGGGATGGGCTATACTGTAGCCACTCCCTGTCTCGTCTTTCATGATGAGGGCGCAGGCTTCGTTGGCGCCACGGGCCGGCTGCTAGGGGTCGACTTCTCTAGAAGCCGCCAACTAGGAGTCGGCTTGTCTTGAAGTCGATCTCTAGGACTCGGCCGTCTACGGGCAGCCAGCTATTCCTCTAGCCGGCCACCAGAAGGCGGCACTTCATCTTGGTGCCTGGAGGCGCGCAGCCAGCCCCGATGTCTTGAAAGGTTCTGGGCCTCGGGTTAGCCTACCCGTGGCTCATTACTCCGACAGTAGTCCCCGAAGCTGGTGAGGTGCCGCGGCTGAGCAGCCGAGGAGCCTCAGCAGTTTCTTTCTCCGAGTGCGTGAGGTGGAGCTTCGTCCGTCTTCTCCCTGGCCGACTGGTAGGAGTCGGACTCGCCCGATCCGACTTATCCAAAATTCGAACGCATCAGCGGGAACCAAGTGGCGTGCTAGCTAAGCCTCTAGGCCGCCGCCCGTTATGGGCTTGTCACGTGGCGACGAGCGGCCGGGCCAGTCTGCCAACCCACGCTCGCGATGGGACATGCCTGCTGGCGGGGCCCGTCACTACCACGCCTCGGCACGCGAGCGGATCCGCTGCGGCCGAGGTGGGCGGTTGAGTTTCCCGCGGAGTTACTGCGCGTAGTAACTCGCGCGATAAACGTGGGGTTGTGGGGTCGTGGGCCCAGTAAATCCCACGATTGCCCCCTCGGCTTCGCAGCCCATAGGCCTATAAGTAGGGGGAGGAGGGGGGAGCAGCGGAGCACGCGCGTCCCTCCTCCCCACTCTTTCCTCCTTCTTCTTCCTCTCGCCGTTGCACCTCCAAGCCACGCTGAGCGCTGCGGCGGTTCCTTCCCGACGAGCTCATCTTCCACCCCCACGCCCCCACGGCGCGCTCTGGAGCATGGGACGGCTCCGAAGTTCACGACGACCACGTTGATTTCCTCCGCAGACGCGGCGGCTGCCCGGCAAGGATTACGCGAGGGTCCGCCTTGCACCGAGGGGGGAGATCTCGCCGGCGCCGGAGGAGGGCGAGCGGGTCGTCTTCCGCTCGCACTGCCTGCACGGCCTTGGCTTGCCGGCGAGCAGCTTCTTCCGGTCCTTCCTCGAGTTCTACGGTCTCCAGCCGCACCACCTCACCCCGAACACGGTGGTGCTACTGTCCGCCTTCGTCACCTTGTGCGAAGGCTTCCTCGGCGTCCTCCCCACCATTGAGCTTTGGGGGGAGTTCTTCTACATCAAGCTCGGCACCCTCGTCACCGGCCTGACGGCCCAATGCGGCGCGTTCATCGCGGTGCGGAGGTCGGTGGCCGACAATCCGTTTCCTCCCATCACGCTGATCAAGTCGGTGAAGATGTGGCAGTGGTCGTACTTCTACGTGAAGAGCGTCTTCGCGGAGGGTGACTAGGTCAACTTGCCGGCTTACGAAGTCGGCCCGCCTGCTGGGAGGCGGCCCAACTGGTCGTACCGGGCCAGGACGCTGTCGCCTTCTGGAGCCGCCGCCATCGCGTGGCTCCGAGTGTTGACACAGACGGAGGGCCTGACCGGGCCTGACTTGCTGTCCGCCTTCGTGGCGCGCCGAGTGCTCCCGCTCCAGAGCCGCCCTCACATGATCTGCCAAATGAGCGGGCACCGGGACCCAAGCCGACTGTGCACCAAGGAGATGCCTCACGCCGAGGTAGGTCTCATGGTGAACTATCTTGCGAACTGCGAGCTCACGGAGGAGTGGCGGTTAGGCAAGGAGCCGTATTCACGCGCCAACCCCCCGCCTATGGTAAGTCATCTGTGTTTTTTCTCTGTCTCTTTGTTGCCGAGTCCGGCCTGCCTGACCTGACCAATCGGCCTTTGAGCAGAGCCCCCTCCTCCAACCAGCAGCCGGCGCCGCGGGGCCGGAGCGCCAATTCCTCCCCGACCGGGCGGAGAGCGACGTTGACGACCCCGACTTGGGGGCGGCGGCCTTGGAGGACGACGCCGAGGGAGGAGGCGGCAAAGCAGGCTGCTCGAGGCTCGGAGCCAGCCTCGAGGACCGGCCTGATGACGACGCGGGCGAAGTCGCCCCGCGCCACCAGCCAGGAGCCGGCCAGCCGGGCGCGAGCTCTTCTGCCCCGCCGGATGCCCAAGGAGGCGCGAAGAAACGCAGGGCCGCGCCGAGCTTGTTCGGCAGCCGGCCGAAGAAGCCCAAGGGCTCGGCCGCAGCGACCAAGCGGGACGAGGCGGCCGCAAAGGCCATCCGCTTTCGCAAGGAGGTGAAGAAGCCGCAGCTGGTTTCAGCGTAAGTTCGGCCTTTTATCTCGTACCTTCATTTTTTCCTTGTTGATCTTGTCTGAGTTTCTTCACTTTGTTTCCCTTGATCTAGGGCTCCACTCTCTCTCGAGAAATCGGCCGCCGCCTCCATCGTGGGGTCGGCGGAGACCTCCACCACCACTCGGCGGATTGATCCGGCTACCGACCTCCGGGAGGCGAGGGAGCAGAATGCGCGGGAAGCGCGCGAGGAGGCGGAAGCCGCCCACCTGGAGAAGGCGGAGGCAGAGAAAGCGAAGGCCGCCGCCCTAAAGAAACTGGCGGAGGCTGAGGCCGCCGACGCGGCGAAGAAGCAGGCTGAAGAAGCCGCGCACCACCAGTCGGCGATTTTCATCACTCCCCGGAACTCCGCGCCGCCACCTCCGGAGTTCATGGCGCAGACTGGGGAGGCCGGCGATGAGCACCCGGTCATGGAGAGGGACGGCGGCGACGTCGCTATGCCGAACGTGATTGTGCCTCCACCGCCGCCGTCCGGGAGCGCGCAAGGCGAGCAGCTGGCGTCGCTATGGCAGACTTCTTCCCTGGCCACTCGGACGCCGCCAATCAGGCCATTGAAGCTGATCGCGAAGGACGGAGGGCGGACGGCGCACAGATCGCCGCCGACGCCCCTCGAACCCTTAGCGAGCAGATCCTGAGCATCGAGGCTCGTCTTCGGCCGGCTCACCGGATGCTGCGCCGGCTTCAGCGTGTCGGCGCCCAGGCGATCGCCGCCCTGTGGCGGGACATGCCGGCACCGCGCACTCCCAGTCGGACTGCCGACTGGCTGGAGGTGGCGGCCGGCCATCTTGAGGCCTGGAAGGGCTCCTCGGCCCAGGCTGGAGCGCGCCGGGCCTTGGAATTCGTCAAGGCGTGGTACCCTGGGCTGAGTCTAGCCCAGCTAGCCATGTTCCGACTGAAGGCTCAGGAGGAGTTGGCGGTCGTGGAAGATGACCTTGTCAAGCGTGCGGCATCAATCGCCGAGTACACCGACACCAGCATTTTTGTCCCAGAGCGGGTTAAGAACGGCGCCAAGGCGCCACCAGAATGGTTCGGGCTGAACCCGGAAGACGGCGAGGACTCGGCGGAGGTGATCGACTCCAGCGGCGAGGAAAAAGGCGAGGCGGAGGAGGAAGGCGAAGAGGAGGCGCCAGAGGTCGGAGCGGACGGCCAGCCTCAGCTCGACCGCGCCTCCAGCAACGAGCCACGCCCAACCGAGCCGGCTACCACCGGAGGCGACCAAGCGGAGACTGACCAGCCGACCGCTCCACCAACTAGTGCCGCCGACTCCTCCGATCCTCCGAACCCGTCTGCCGCTCCCTAGGCCGCCAGTTTATCTTTTGCTTTACCTATCTATCAGTCTCGACGAACTTGTTAATTTTGCACAATTCCACCCGCGGGGTGTATCTCAAACTTCTGTTGAATATTGGCCAAGGGCCTTGCTATGTAAAATATTTTGTCCGAGTTCTATCTTTTCTTGCTTGCTGCTCTTTGGCTTCTTTCCTTTGCCGCCTTCCCTTGGTTGTCGTCTTGCCAGCCGAACAGCCGCTCTGCGGACTGTGGCTGGGTCAAGTACTTAGCTACTTCCGGGAAGGCAAGTACTTAGCCGTTTTTAGAACATTTTAGCAAGTTACGTAGAAGCCAGCAGGCCGGCTGCTCAACAGTCGGTCGTAGAAGGCGGGAAGCCGGCTTAAACTATGCACATGCTTTGTGTCCTTAGCCATTTTTCATGTGGGCACCCTTTCTACCTTGCTCCTGCCCACCAGACAGTCGCTCTACGAGCTGCGGCTTCTGGCTGGAGACGGCTTAAGTGCCAACACATTACTTGTCCGGCTGCAGGAAGCATTTCATAGTACAAGGCAGCAAGTCCCCGGGCCGACTAGTCGGACCCGGTGCCAAGCGGCATAAAGAAAATGACATACTCATAGGCATAATTCTTATCATAAAGATAAAAGAGGGCAGTCCCCGAGCTCTTCTCGGGGGACCCGGAGTCTTCGTACTTTAATACAAAAGGTAGCGTGGTACATACTGCATCAACTGTAAAATCTTCGGAGGAGATTTGCATTCCATGGCCGCTCCGTCTCCTTGCCGGAGTCTTCCCTCTTGCGCGCTCGAGGCTTCTGAGCATCGATCAGGTAGTAGGAGTCGTTGCCCAACACTTTGCTGATGATGAAGGGGCCTTCCCAAGGCGCTGAGAGCTTGTGCTGGCCGGCTGTTCGCTAGATCAGCCGGAGCACAAGGTCTCCTTCTTGAAAAGATCTCGGCTTGACCTTCCGGTTGTAGTATCAGCGCAGGCTCTGCTGGTAGATGCTGGACCGGCTGAGTGCCAACAGCCGGCCCTCTTCCAACAGATTGACACTGTCTTGACGTGCTTCTTCTGCCTCCTCTTCGGTGTACATGGTGACTCGAGGGGAGTCGAATTCTATGTCCGTTGGGATGACGGATTCGGCACCGTAGACGAGGAAGAAAGGCGTGAAGCCGGTTGACTTGTTCGGAGTTGTGCGCAGGCTCTAGAGGACGGCTGGCAGCTCGTCGAGCCAGTAGCCGGCCGAACACTCCAGAGGCTCGACTAGTCGGGGCTTGATGCCGGACAAGATGAGGCCGTTTGCTTGCTCTACTTGGCCATTTGACTGCGGATGGGCAACGTACGCTAGGTCCAGTCGGATGCCCTGCGTCGCGCAGAAACAGGCCAAGGCGCCTTTGGTAAAGTTTGTGCCATTGTCGGTGATGATGCTGTGTGGTATGCCATACCGGATGGTGATGTCGGAGATGAAAGTCACAGCAGTCGGACCGTTCAGCTTCTTGATTGGTTTTTCTTCTATCCACTTGGTGAATTTGTCTACTGCGGCAAGCAGAAGAGTCATGCCACCTCGTGCAGTCTTGAATGGTCCCACCATGTCCAGGCCCCAGACAGCAAAGGGCCAGACAATGGGGATAGTCTTGAATGCAGAAGCCGGCTGATGTGGCTTGGAACGGAACTTCTGGCACCCTTTGCATTTCTGGACCAAGTCTTTGGCGTCTTCTAGAGTAGTCGGCCAGAAAAAACCATGGCGAAAAGCTTTGGCGAGAAGTGCTCTTGAAGCCGCATGGTGGCCACATTCGCCTTGATGGATGTCTTTGAGGATTGCTTGGCCTTGCTTCGGCTCCACGCAGCGCTGGTAGACACCAGTGACACTGCGCCTCACAAGCTCTCATTTGACTATGGTGTATGCTGCTGCCCGGCGTTGCACTTGCCGGCCGAGATCTCATCAGTCGGCAGCTCTTTGTTTACCAGGAAGTTGAGGATGGGCTGGGCCCATGAAGGTGCTGCGATTTCTTCGACTGCCAGGACTGCAACTTGGACGAGGGCGGTTGGGCCGGGAGGCGGCGGGTTGGAGTCGGCTGCCGCTTGCTGGGTCGATGAAGTCCCCGGGCCGACTGCCGCAGTCCCCGGGCCGGGCTCTGAAGTCCCCGGGCTGGCCGCTGCAGTCCCCGGGCCGGGTTCTGAAGTCCCCGGGCCGGGTGCGACTGCCGCGGCCCCCGGGCCGCCTGCCGGAATTCCCGTGCCGGCTGCTGGAGCTCTCAAGTCGGATCCGACTGCTTCAGGAGGAGCCGGCACGAAGATAGAATCCGACTCTGGCGATGGCTTGACAGACGGCTTGAGGAGGCGTTGTAGGGCGACGCCGGTCGGTATTGCTTGACGGGTGGAGCCGATTCGTGCGAAGGCATCTACTTACTCATTGTCATTTCTTGGCACATGGAGAAACTTGCACCCTTCAAAATATCCACTGAGTTACTGTACGAGGAAGCGGTAGCTCGCAATGTTTGCATCCTTGGCGTCCCAGTCGCCTGACGACTGCTGGACCACCAAGTCAGACTCACCATAGCACAGGATCCGGCGAATGCCGAGCTCTTTGGCAAGCCGGAGCCCGTGAATGAGTGCCTCGTATTCAGCGATGTTGTTGGAGGCGGCAAAATGGATTTGCAGCAAATATCTGAGCTTGTCGCCTTTGGGAGAGGTGAGGACGATGCCGGCTCCCAAACCGGTGCGCATCTTGGAACCATCAAAGTGCATCCGCCAATGGGTGGAGTCCGGCGCCGGTGGCAGGTACTGGGTCTCGGACTAGTCGACGAGGAAGTCGGCCAGCGCCTATGACTTGATGGCGGTGCGAGGCTGGTAGTAGATGGTGTAAGGGGCCAAATCTATGGCCCATTTGGCCACTCGGCCGGAGGCATCTCGGCTTCCAATGTCTCGGCAAGCGGAGCAGTGCAGACAACAGTGATTGGGTGCTCTTGAAAGTACCGCTTCAATTTCTTGGCGGCAAAGTGCACGCCGTACCACATCTTCTGATAGTGGGGGTAGTTTTGCTTGGAGGCTGACAACACTTCACTCAGGTAATACACCGGTCTCTGGACTGGTAGCGCCTTTCCTTCCTCCTTGCGTTCTACCACTGTGACTGTGCTGACCACTCGGCTGGTGGCGGCGATGTAGAGGAGAATGGGCTCCTTAGGAGTCGGAGCCGCCAGGACAGGTAGAGTAGTCAACATCTTCTTGAGCTGGAGAAAAAGCTTCATCCGCATTGTCGTTCCACTCGAAAAAGTGGTCTTCTTCATGAGCTGGTACAGGGGAAGAGCCTTCTCGCCCAGCCGACTGATGAATTGGCTGATGGATGCCAAACAGCCGGTGAACTTCTGCACGTCCAGCAGTCGGGTGGGCACTTCCATCCTCTCGATGGCCTTGATCTTCACGGGGTTGCACTCTATGTCGCGCTCTGGGACCAGGAATCCAAGAAGCTGGCCGGCTGGTACTCCGAAGACGCATTTCTCTGGGTTGAGCTTGATTTGAAATCGGCATAAGTTCTCAAAGGTCTCCTTGAGGTCTTCCAGCAGCGTTCCATGCTTCTCTGTCTTCACCACAACATCGTCCACGTAAACGTGGGCGTTTCTGCCGAGTTGTTTGAGGAGGCACTTCTGCATGCAACGTTGAAACGTGGCGCCGGCATTCCTCAAGCCGAACGTCATGGTCAAGTAGCAGAAGGCTCCAAATGGTGTGATGAAGGCAGTCTTCAGTCTGTCGGCCGGGTTTAGCTTGATCTGGTGATACCCTGAGTATGCATCCAAAAAACTCAGCAGCTCGCATCCGGCTGTGGAGTCTATCACTTGGTCAATTCTCGGCAAAGCAAATGGGTCTTTGGGGCAGGCTTTGTTCAGGCTGGTGTAATCAATACACATGCGCCACTGCTTGTTTTTCTTCAGCACAAGGACTGGATTGGCCAGCCACTCTGGAAAGAACACTTCCATGATGAAGCCGGCTGCCAACAGCCGGGCTATCTCTTCTCCAATGACTCTTCTCTTCTCTTCTGACAGGCGGCGCAAGGGCTGCCTGACTGGCTTGGCATCAGACCGGACATGTAACTTGTGCTCGGCGAAATCCGTCGGAACACCCGGCATGTCTTTGGGCGACCATGCAAAGATGTCCCGATTCTCACGGAGGAAGTCGACGAGCTCGCCTTCCTATTTGTTGTCAAGGTTTGCGCCTATGACAGCATACTTCTCCGGGTGCTCCGGGTACAAGGGTATCTTCTTTGTCTCTTTGGCCGGCTTGAACGAGCCCTCGGCTTCCGACTCCTTGGGGTTGGGCGACATTTCCGGCTGCTTGCCTGCCATTGCCACAACTTGGTCAAGGAGCCGCTTCTCGGCCGCGATCACAAGGGACTCGGCCAGCCGGCTGCTATCTACTGCGCAGGCGGATGACTTCTTGTAATCCCCTGCTATGGTCAGAATTCCCTTGGAACTCGGCATCTTCATCTTGAGGTAAGCATAGTGGGGGACCGCCATGAACTTGGCCAGAGTGGGCCGACCAAGTAGTGCATGGTATGGGCTCTTGAGATCCACCACCTCAAGCCAGACTGGCTCTTGGCGGAAGTGATCCTTATCTTCAAAGAGGACGTCTATCTAGATCTTGCCGATTGGTGAGCAGGAAAGGCCAGGAACTATGCCATGGAATACAGTCCGGCTGGACTGAAGTTGCCTTTGTTTGATTCCTAACTTCTCCATGGTATCTTTGTACAAGATGTTGATGCTGCTGCCGCCATCTATCAGAACTCGGGAGAAGCGAGCAGCTCGCCTATCAGTGGCAAAGGTGGCATCCAGAACCAGGGCGTAAGAGCCGGGATTGGGCATCACTTCCGGGTGGTCAGCTCTGCTCCAGCTGATGGGCTTCTCGAACCAATGCATGAACTCGGGGGTCTCTGACGCTACTGCATTTACTTCTTGCTGTCGTTGCCATCTGCTGTGCTTATCGTTGGCCACGCTGGTGAACACGACATAAGCCCCGTGCTCTTCGGGATACTCGTCTTGTATGGCTCCGACTGGTCGAACTGCCGGCTGCTGGGGCGGAGGAGGAGGCAGAAGGCCGTCACCCTTGGCGATCCTGGTGAGCCAGTGGCACTTCCGAGTGGTGTGGTTGGACGGCTTCGCGCCGCTGTGGAATTTGCAGGGCGCGTCAAGAGTCTGCTCATACGAGAAAGCCGGCAGCCAATTGGGCTTGCCGCCCTTCTGGCGCTTGGATGGAGGTTGCCCTTCCGGCTGCTGGTCTTCGACTGTCGCCACCTGCCGACTTGTGGAAGCCGGCTGCATGGCCTTGCGCTTGTTGTCGCTTGGTTGCTGGCGCTGACTGGTGTCGCCAGCCAGGGTTCGAGGAGCTTGAGGGGCCACTTTGCCAGACGCATCAACTTGGATCTCTGCCTTCATGGAGGAATCGGCCGTGGCGTATTTGTCTGCTATGATCAGTAGCTCGTCAAGGGTTGCCGGCTCGTCGCAGAGAAGTCGGTGCTTGAGGAGGGTGCCCTCTCGGCACCCAGCGGTGAAGTACTCGATGGCCTGCACCTCGTGCACACCTTCGCAAGAGTTGCGGAGCTCGGCCCAACGCGTGAGATAGTCGCGAGTCGACTCGTTGGGGCCTTGTACGCACAAGGAGAGCTGGCGGGGCTTGGGCAGCCGCTTGTAAGTGCTGGTGAAGTTGTGGACAAAGGCTTCGGTGAAGTCAACCCAGCTATTGATGCTGCGGGGCTTCAGGCTGTTCAGCCATGTCCGGGCCATGCCCTGGAGCATGAGCGGAACGTACTTCACAGCAGCGCGCTTGTTGCCGTTTGCTATGCTGACGGCTATGGAGTAGTCGACCAACCAGTCCTCCAGCTTCACGGAGCCGGTGTATTTGGGCGTGTCTCTCGGGAGCGTGAACCCTTTGGGGAAGGGCTCATCTCGAATGCGGGGGCCGAAACAAGGCGGACCCAACTCATCTTCCTCTTCTAGCGCCAGGGATCGGTGGAGACGGTCGATCCGGTTGCGGGCATCGTTCTCTCCGACTCCTTCTCGGTGGCCAATGCGGTCGCCGAGTGTCGGGTGTTCAACAAGCGGCGGGGCGACGCGCCTTTCCCGGCGAGGGGGAGGAGGCGGGCAGTCATCCCGTCGTTCCACTGCTCTCGGGCGGCCGTCTCGGTCGCGCTCAATGGTGATGCGAGTCTGGCTGCGGCTGGCAGCCGGCTCCTTGTCTCTTCTTCCACGGACGCCGCCAGTCGGCGTCCGGGATGTCGCGCCTTGATCTCGACGAGGAGGCAGATCATCGTTTTGCCGGTGTGGTGCCTCAGTGCGGCAGCCGGCCTCATGCTGCTCGGCAGCCGCATCGAGGAGCCGCTGGACGCGCTCCGCCATCTGGCGACGTTCTTCGCCCTCGAACTTGTCCAGCTCTTCTGCTGCCGCCTGGGCAGCCAGGATATTTTCCGCGGGCGTGGCGTAGAATTGTCACGGCAGATGTCCTAATGAAAGGACTTAGTCGTGAGGCCAACGCATCTATGTGGTAGCTTGAGATGGGTTGAGCGGAATCGAGAGACGCGACACAAGACAGGGATTTAGAGAGCTTCGGGCCTCGGGAAACATCATCTGGTAACAACCCTACATGCTGTTTGAGGCTAGGTCTCATTATCATCACGAGGGAGTCGTCGGTAAACCGGCTCTTTGTGTCTAGCCCTAGAGATTGTTTCTTCTTCCTTGCCCCCTCTTTGGGGAGCCCTGCCCCTCCTTATATATGTTGAAGGGGCGGGTTACATGTGGAGTCCTATTAGGATTAGGACTAGTCTATCTCTAATACAAACCGGATACAAGTCCAGGTCTTAACTCCTTATAAAACAAATATTCCTCACTCCTTTCCTCTTAAACCGGCCCACCATAGTATGAACCAGCCTTCATGAACCGCCCGTTGGGCCACCGGGTCTTGTCGCTCCTCTGACCCGCCTGCCGGATTACCAATGAATCGTAAACTGCCAGGTCCAAACGGGTCGCCAGTGAATCGTTAAGTCTCAGCCGGGTCTCAAGTAAACCGCCAAGTCCGGCCGGGTTAAACTTCCGGCCGGTTTACGCTGCGGGGTATATCCCCGACAAAAACCCCAATGGCAGAATCGACTGACACGCAGAGCCGTGATTGGAATTCCCTCCCCAATGTTCTCTTGGAGCAGATCTGTAATCGTATGGACCTACTCAGCATCGTCCGTCTGGCCGCATGCTCGGTTTCTTTGTACCGTCTACTCGTCTGCAACCGGCCGGCTCTTTTCAAGACACCCTGCTTGCTGATGCCCGATCCTCGCAGGTGGCCCAGACACCGACTTGACGATCCTACGGAGGTTGCCGTGGTGCCCCTCGACATGCTACCACTACCCGTCCACCTATTCTTCATGCGCGGCCACTACTAGGCGGGCATCAAGGCCAACTGGATCGTCCTCATCCACCAATCCGGTAGTCCATGGCGTCTCGTGGATATCTACACCCAGCGAGAGATCACCCTTCCGTCGTTGGATACCGCCGCCATCGAGCCTCGCAGCCCGCCGGACACTCCTTCCTACTACGCATGAGACTCGTCAAGCTTTTGGCTCGACCTCTGTTTGCTGAAAGTTGTAATCTGCGAAGTGCCCACACCATCAGAAGACTACATGGATTACAAGCTCATTGCCTTGTTCAACATGGGATTAGTCTATCTGGAATCCGGTCGCCATACATGGTTATGGCTCATCGTCAATCCTGTTGAGGCAACATTTCTGTCTGATGCTATAGTGCACAATGGCATCGTTTACGCGGTCGATGCACAGATTGGCTGCCTATACTGGTGGAATCTACCGTCGTGTAATTGTTCTATCTCATCTCATCTTTACCTTATGAATACGACTGCCTGTTCATTGTTACAAATTTAGAATAGATGGTATGTCTATAACCACATCATTGCTATATGTTCCTCTCATTTCCTAGATTTTTATGACCACACATGTTATTGTTAGAGTTGATATGAGAACAACTGGCATCTAATGATTGTTAGAATAGACAATATGAGCATAACATCATGATTGCTATATGTTACTCTCATTTCCAAGATTTTTATAACAACACATGTTATTGCTTAGAGTTGATATGAGAACAGTTGTAGTAAGTGCTATGGTAGAATATGAGTAGGCTCTGTCATAGCTATTTTTCTCTCATTGTTACATGATGTTTGAACCATGACATATTGCTAGAATATGAAAGCCATTGGCTTTTTTTTAACTTGGGGTATGATTATGACCAAGACATTGCAATTCTCTGTCTATGATATGTGTCATTCTTATAATAATCTTAATTCCACACATACTCTGAACATGATTGTTTATTTTTGTCCTTTTGGTCTCTAATATGAATTGACAGCTGGCCTTCATGATTCCAGGACCTGGAATCATACCAGCCGATGGGTGGTGGTTTATCGCTCGTTCAGCTGACGGCGGTCATTTGATGCTCATTCGCACGCACCAAATTGACCAAACCATTACATCAAACCATATGTAGTACAGTGCCTGGGGCGTTCGTGACATTGATGGCTATGGCTGCTTCGTTCTCAAGAAAGATCCCAGCTCCGTTGGGCCAGGCGTATTCAACTGGAGGCGGGTTTACAGCCTCGGCAATCACTCCATGTTCCTCGGACTCAATTATCCGATCATCCAACCAATCATCGATCATATCACCGGCGATGATTACCGTGCTATGCAACTTCCATTCGTCAGGGGGGGCTGTGTTTACACATCATACCATAGGTTTCATGAATCACCATATCCAGAAATTCGTCGACACAGCTTGTTGCCAGATAATCTTCAGTGTGTGAAAGGCATCAAGCTTCCATGCGATGGATGGCTTTTGCAAACCCGACATGCGGCGATGTGGTTCATGCCAACAACAAATATGCACAACTTGATTCGTACTGATATCTAGACTGAGCCGTGTATTCTGCTGCTATAGCACGACCCTCTTTTGTTGGATATTATGTACTATTGTTAGTTTGAAGCACTCCTCTGGTTTGAAGGATAGATACCTTTCTAGGATCAAGTGCATCCTAACTCACCTGCGCAGGATGTACTGATAATGATGATGGAGATGCTGTGCAATATATATATATATATATATATATATATATATATATATATATATATATATATATATATATATATATATCAATTAGGCTTCAAGTGCATACTTGTTAGTTAAACCTATGGTTAAAATGTGACACTAAATATGACTAGTAAGTAGTACAGTAGCAGTACTAGTATACGTCGGTGAAATTATTCATCATGTCCACACATTCAATTGACGTGACAACACGTTGCGCGTGAGGTGACACAAGAATCCCGGTGGCGTGCTCGGGTATTCTGGACTTTAGATTTGGAGTACCACTTATCTGTCGAAATCTTTCATCATTCACTTAAAACATTCGATTGATCATACATTGAGTACGATATAACTGGAATTAAACGATGCAAGTCGAAGAAGGATTGGCCGGTGCTGCCGACTGGCATCATGTTCGATCCCACGGATCAGGAGCTGATCGAGCACCTTGAGGCCAAAGTGGGTGCTGACAGCGCGAGATCTCACCCTCTCATCGATTTGTTCATACCAACCATCGACAGCGAGCACGGCATATGCTACACCCATCCTGAGAAACTTCCAGGTAAGACACCGATCGGCCGTCTACTTGCACAAACATATTCCTTTGTTTATAGCTCTATTTTTCTTTTTAGACGCAGAATTGGTGAAGCAATTACAATTTGACAGTTAATAAAAAGTGAAACAAGTGACTGCAACATGCCAAACATGTTATGAAAATGCCAACTACATACACTAAAACCTGTATTCGACAATACTGCAGGTATCACACTGAGTGTCCTAAGCAAGCATTTCTTCTAGCGCAATTCCAGGGTGTTCAAATGGGGCACGTGGACGCGTCGCAAGATACAGTCGGAGTGCGGCATGCACACGATGTGGCACAACACCGACAATACCTTGCCGGTGATTGTCAACGGCCGGCAGATGGGCAGCAAAAAGGTTCTGGTGCTGCACACCAACAAGAACTTCGACCAGCAGAGGACCAACTGGGTGATGCACCAGTACCACCTCGGGGACCTGGAGCAAGAGAAGGAGCGGGAGCTGGTCCTCTACAAGATTTTCTACCAGACGAACACTAGGGCCAGGAGTAAAAAGATTATAAGTTAGTTTGGTATTGGTACTTGTACTACCTTGTCGTCCGCAAGTTGGTATTGTTGTTAGCGATCTTTTGGTATGAACTTGGCATTTGCTTCCAACCATCATGCCGAGGGTCGACGTGGATATAAAGCTGAATCATTTGTTTCGAAATGAATTTTCAGGCATCTGATTTTTATTTGATGGGTAGCATAAGCACCTGCCGTTTGAATTCCCAGTTCTCCAAATTTTTGAAACAAGTGCATGCACTTATTATCACGATGAAAAAACAATATCCCTGCTGCATCCCAGTTATCAGTCTGTACTTGCAGAATTCTCTCGTTTATTGAGCACGTATATTGTTTTTTCAGGTCGAGCAAGTTTCAACTGGGCTGTAGACTGCCCAGGTTTGGTTTTCTTTTTAACAAGCCCAGCCCATGACGACAACGGGGCACAAATATCCAGCAGGTATCTACTGGCCTCTGGCCCGCCAGCATTAGTTATATTTTGTCTTACAACATCCGCAGGCAGTTTTTTTACTGAATCAAACACACAGCCCAGTTCTATTTTCCTCTTGAAACGCATGTCCTACATCCGTTTTCTAATCTCTACCTATAGTTTTACTAGTTCATATACACGTATCATTATATTGAAAATACATAAAATTCCCTTTTCATATTTACATCCTTATTTTTGTTGTTGTTTTCCCTCCCAACGCTAATTTTTTTACCACTGGTTTTCCCTTAAACCAACTCAATTGTCCCACGTCTTATTTGCTTACAAAAACAAAACGAGTTTTTTGGCAAATCAATAAGTTCTTAAAAATGTTTATCATTTCGGGATTACAAAAGTTTGGACTCCACCGAAATATGCAAAATAAGGTTGAACTTTTTGACCGTGGTCCTGGGCAGAAAATGGGCTATAATAAATTACTTAAGAATTAGCAAACGGGCAGCAAATTATTAAGAAATAGCAAATGGGCTCTATCTTGTCTGCCACAGATTTGGAGGCTGACTTGTGGGCCTACTAAGTTCATGCGTACACAAGGTTTCTCAAAAAAGAAACTTAGTCAACAATCGACACTACCAGCGTCAGACCGTTAGATGTCAATCTATCGGCAATCGTGCTTCTTCAGTCTCTGATCTTCCTGCCCCAGCCACCCAAACCAGCGCCGTCGGAACCACCTGCTCCCGCCTCCCGTGGCCGGCTGTGCTGCCGGGCAGGCCTCACGGCCCCATCATATACTCGCATCCCTGGCCTGTCTATCCCTCTACTCACCCACACCTCCTGTTATTTTCTGGCGACGGTAGCCGAACCAGTCAACCCTCGTACTCTCCACCGCGTGGGCAGCCACTGTCGTGTCTTCCCCGGCTCTGTATCGTTCCCTTTGTAGGCCTCGCCGTCGTCCACCGCCCTGGTGCTCTCGGCGCGGCGTGGTCAACGAACGACATCCATCGGAAGTGGACTGTACGTGGAGAGGCTGACAGCTGGGTCCACGGCCGCACACAAGGAAATGCCTCCTTATTACATGCAAAATAATGATTCCTCCACCTGACATCTGGGACCCGTCGGAAGGGCCTCTGTATTTCACGAAAAAAACGTTCCCTCCGCTGACAGGTCGGACCCACCAACTATATGTTCGCACGCAAGGAAGTGCCTCCTTATTGCGCACAAAAAAATGAATACCCCCCTGCCAGCTAGGACCCACCACAGTGGGAGGCTGATTTGTGGGCCTACTAAGTTGACGGGGATGGAGGGCTTTGTCAACTTAGTCAATATATGAATGATTCTTGCTCCAGTGACTGTATGATGTCCATCCAATGACCATAGTGCTTCTTCAACCTCTGGTCTTCTTGCTCCAGCCACCCAAACCAGCGCGGGTCGTGCCGCGTGCTCCTGCCTCCCGTGGCCGGCTGTGATGCCGCGGAGGCCTCACCGCCCCCTACTACTCCCACCGCTGGCCAGGCCATCCCTCTACTCACCCACACCCCCTGTTATTCTGCGGCGACGGCAGCCTCACACCGCAGCCGAACCAGTGAACCCTCGTACTCCTCTCCGCGTGGGCATCCACTGCCGCGTCTTCCCTGGCTCCGCGCTGTCCCCTTCCTAGGCCTCGCCATCGTCCACCGCCTTGGTGGTCTCGGCGCGGCGTGGTCAATGTGGTCAACGACCGACTTCCATCGGAAGAGTACTGTACGTGGAGAGGCTGACAGCTGGGTCCACGACAGCCGCAAGGAAGTGCCTCCTTATTACGCGCAAAATAATTATTCCTACACCTGACAGCGGGGACCCACCGGATGGGCCACCATATTTCGTGAAAAAACGTTTCCCCCCTGACTGCTGGGACCCACTAGCTACATCTTCGCACGCAAGGAGGTGCGTCCGGGCAAAAAGAAACGATTCGCTCCCCTAACTGCTGGGACCCACTAGCTACATCTTCGCACGGAAGGAAGTGCCTGACAGTCAGGACCCACCTGGTCGAAGAGTACGTAGCGTTGTCATTCTGGTCGCGAACGTGTACGTACATACTGGTCGATGTAGAGGCGTGCACGTGTCGTAGTAGAGGCGCGCACGTAGCACGTACACGTACGTACATCGGCCAGTGTGCAAGAAAGAAAATACGTCCACATACGTACATACGGGCGGGGTCTCAAACGCCTACTCGCGCATACGTACGGCCAGGGCTCGTGTACATGGCTGGGTCGGAACGGAGAAATAGCGTCGTCGTCGTGTTCATGGGGAGCCAACCGGCTGGGTCGGAACGAAATGCGTTGTCGTGTTCATCGGGAGGGCTTGGACGGAACAGCCGATGGAAACGAGGCCTGGCGTACCGCAGAACGGAGGAAACGGCCTTGTGTTCGATCGGCCACGTTCGAAACGAGATCATGTTCATTGGGAGGGGTCTGGCGTTACCGCAAAACGGAGGAAACAGACTTGTGTTGGACCTCCTACAGTCGAAACGGGGTCCTGTTGATTGGGAGGGGTGTGGCGTACCGCAAAACGGAGGAAACGGACTTGTGTTGGAGCGCTACGGTCGAAACGGGGGTCCTGTTCATCGGGAGGGGTGTGGCGTACTGCAAAACGGGACTCCAAGTGATACTGTTCATCTCCACCATCGACCCCCTCCAGCCTCCACGGGCTACTGTTTGTCCACTGTCGACCTCCTCCAGCCTCCACCTGCGACTATTCATCCACGGGCTCCTGTTCATCCAGCCTCCACTGCGCGCTACTCCACCGGCTACTGTTCAACCAGCCCTCTCCACGGGCTCCTGTTCAACCACCCCTCCACGGGCTACTGTTCATCCACCCCTCCACCGTCTAATGTTCATCTAGCCCTCCACGCAGTGGTCCTGTTCATCCAGCCCTCCACGGGGTCCTGTTCATCCAGCCCCAACCGGCTTGATCGATCGGGGTCCTGTTCATCCAGAGGCAACACCACGGGGTCCTGTTCATCCACCCCCACCGGGAACTGTTCATCCAACCCCCCAGCAACGCTCACTGTTCATCCAGAGGCAGCATCGATCGGCTTCAGTTAGCAGCAGTAGCGAAGGAATCGCTCGATCGGGTTCAGTTAACAGCCGTCGATCGATCGCTCCGGTTTAGTAACGCGTAGCCTGCAGTGCAATTGCTCGGGTTCAGTAGGCGAACGCCTCGCCCGGGTTCAGTTAGAGCCCAACGCCTCGCACCCACGCGCGTGCGTGTACGAGAGAAACACGCAAACCTCAGTGCATCGCTCGGCCCCGACCACCCACCGTAACCGGAAACACCCCGATATTTTTCTCGCCCTCGCTTCTACCACGGTTTTTTCTGTCATGGACGGCCCAAAGAATGTCATGCAGCTGCGTCTCCGGCCCGCCCAGGACGAAAAGCCCATTTTATATCATGATTTTTTGTCATAGAAGTAGGAGCCCACCACATCTATGATGATACTGGGTTTTGTCACAATTATCGTCATAGAAGTGTCATAAGTATGACAGATTTTTTTTTGTTCAGCCCAAAATGTCACGGATGTGTCTTTTTTTAGTGATCGTCATCCCCGGTTACCTCCGAACGAGCAACTCCAAATTCACCATAGACCTTCATCATCGAAGCCAACCCCGCAAGCAACTGCACCGAAACCATGATGACACATGCCAACAGAAGGCCACACGCGCAAACAACTGACAACTCTGACTCTGACGACGAGCATCACAAGGGAAATGTGCAGGACTTGCGGTGCTGCAGCTTTGACTTCAAACAACCAAACAACCAGCGAAAGAGCACCTCGGACACGTCGAGAAGATCTGACTAGCGAAGCCCGAGCCACGAACGAAGTTCCTCTCGACTCCATCATCGTTGCCAAACAAACACCATCGCCCCGAAATGGTTGCCTCAACAAACTACACGGCAAAGATGCTGCAAAGCATGCAGCGAACATGCCGTCATCCACCAGTCTCCGGGTAGTGGCCGACTCTGAGACGATGCCCCAAAGAAGGAAGAAGACGTGAAGGCCCCTTTGTCGCCCGATCCTGAGGATCTGAGCTTTCCCTCCGGAGACAAGGCCGCGGGGATGGGCCGAGAGGAGCACCACATAGCAACAACGCTTCCAAGAAAGTGCACGACGCCCACGGGCATCGCTGTCACCGAACCCGGCAAAGGCCAAACATAGGATTTCTCCCAGAGATACTCAACCATCAACTACTCACACCGGCAGAACAAACAAACCCCATCCTGCCGAGGCCGACAATGAACTTGTCATGGGGTCCCACGATGCACCACGTCTAGACGCATGCACCACCCCCTCCCCCCAGCCAAAGCCGCTAACACCAAATCCGGGGCCACCGCTCCAGCAGCCTCCACCATGCCACAACCACGCCGGGCTAGCAAGATGGCCATATTCGTCGCACCAAGCCTGAAGGGGGCCACCACCCCGCCCCATCCCGCAGAGCAGAGCTGCCGAAACGAAGCCTGAGGAACCCGCAGCAGCCGCAACCCCACCCTTGGAGTGGGTGGCAAGTAGCCGCCGGAGCGCCACCGACCACCATGCCATCCCTGGCAGATGCCGTCGAGGCGCCCCAAAGCCGCTCCCCAAGCAACATGAAGAAGGACACCCATCTCCCGGTTGCCTCGTTGTCGCCCACGCAGCCGAAGGGGACCGCCGCATCTGCCGTCAACCGACCAGACCAGCGTTGTGACCAACCTCGGGGCTGCCGCCACGAGCTCCCAGCACTGTTGTCAGAACGATGTATGGGTACCCCGCCGCCGCCATGCAAGCGCCAGCGGCAGTGGCAGCAGGCCGCTTCATTTGGCCTATCCTCTCGCGGCTAGGTTTGGCGCCCTGGTGCCGCCAGGAGCGGCACTCGAGCGGGGTCTTTTCTCTATGGGACCAAATTTTACCTCTATCTCTTCATCCGCCCTTACTCTAGTATTATTGTCAAATCCCAAACTTTATCTTCTCGCTTTACCATCATTTGACGTTTTTACTTTCAACTTTAGGAAATCAATGAAATGGTCCTCATGTACTGCGAAAGATGGCATATTGTCTGCTTTAAAAATGAAACAGTTCTCACATGCACTATTCAAGGAAGAAAAAGAATATAGTTAATTAGCAAATGCCATATGTGTAGACCGGAGAATGGTAAACACTCAAAGGTAGTTGCCGCACCCATTACTTCTTTTTCTTTTTTGCGCCTTGTCGCACCCATTACTAACCGCAAGGAAATTCTGCATTACCTATAATGGTCTGTATCACCATGGGGTGGAACCCAGGAGCACAGGACGAAGGCAGGATGGGATAAGGGAGGGTGTGAAACCTAGTAGCCCTGTTCTGCAGAAAAGGGAATGGTAGAGAGAAAGGACATACCATTTTGTACAGAAATTTGGACAAGCTTTGTGTAGGTAATGTTCAATATTAATGTGCGAACAATTTTCAACATGATAACTGCCATGGTGTACTGACCGGGAACTACTTACTTACTGAAGATCACATAAGTGCGGCTTTTAGCATTTAATGAAGAAGAATGTATTCACATCAGAGAAGTATGTTCCGGTTCTTATATGATTATGGGTTATATATAATTTGACTATTCTTATCATGGGTTATACAACCGAAAACATTATTAATTATATGCATAAAATAAATAAATAAATGTGAAACTTCATTGTAAATTCATCTTTGCCACTCCATGTAATCGGAAACAAAAAAAATTATAAACACGTTGATGCACAAGACAAGTGATGGTCTTGAGGCAGGAGGGTCAGAGGAGGGCGACGAGACCTAGTCTGTCTCCACTGTGGTCTTCTCGTATGGTCCTATGGCGATACGATGTAAATCCAATGGTGAAAAGTAATCAAAGTGGGTTCTCCCTAAATCCAATTGTCCAAATCAGAATATGAAACAAATTTAATTACAAAGTTCTACAGATAACTGACAGACATTAGTACAAGAGCATACCTGTTTGCTGATGGCAACTGTAATTCGAAATCCAAAAGTTTAAATAACCTCAAAGTTGAAATACTGCATCCTTGCAGCTATGTCTCCACTGACAAATTGACTTCTTGCTAATAGAGAAGCCCAACGAATGGTGGTAAGCAACAAAAATGTCCGCAATGTGGTTACTGCACTGATACTTTCTTTTTTATCGTATGCCCACAGTATCGTATGGTAACACACTCGTAGTATCCACTTCATCTGCAAATAGCAGCAATAAAATTTAGCACGAAAGAGTATAATTTATATATGACAAATTGTATGGGTTGTACAATCTTTTATTTTGAGGCAAACATTATACAGTTTGTACTCTGTACTACTTGCCAATTCACAAGATATACAGTGCAGTAGCAGCAATCGATCATCATTCTTTGTTCATCCTCTTTCTCGGGACCAGAGCAAGCATACCGCCAGTCAATCAACCTTATATAAGGCCCTAATGAAAAGTGAAAACTTGGAAGAAAGAGCATCACTAGTTAGTATTCTGATCATCTGATGCAGACTTGGGTACGAACCGTGGCAGTAGAATTTTCAATGCCAACGTCGACAACAACCCAACTGAAGCTGCAGGACTAATCAATATATTTATTGGGTGTCATACAACTTAGAATAATTTTAAAGTACTTTTCATGTTTTCGTAACAACCCATTTGAAGCAGCATGAGCAATCAATAGATTTATTGGAGCTAGCAAAGCGGTGCATATATATCTTACACCTGCTATTTTTCACAGTTGATGATTGTGTCTTGTTACTATTAATTAAACGATGTTCTCTCCTTCATTATCATGGAGAGTATGTACGTCAGTGCAATCTCAAGGAATCTGAGGATCGTGCAGAAATTCTCATCCACTTTTAGATTGCGTGCCTGGTGTAATATATAGCGCAAGGTCTGCAGGTAAGCGATTATAGGAATCCAGCAGATATAAACCATCGTCGCCCGCAAACCTGATGTACATCACTACTACAAACCTAATAAGCCGATCTAATTGAGAAAGGTTTATTAGAATTTAGAAAGCCTTACCTCGGCAGAGCTGATATTCGTTATTGATCCAGGAGAAGCATGCCAACACAGCGGAAGCGGCATCCATGTCGGTTCGTGACGAATGGCGGCGACGTCGCCCACCTCCTTACAGGATGAGGCATCTCTCACCTCGTGGCAGCGACCGTCCGTCCTCAACAATGAGTCGACTCCTGTGTCCTTGCGAGAGGAGGTCCTCAAATGCGGCGGATACATGGGGAATCAGTGCGCCATAGTGATAGAGAGGCCACCATCGACGATGGTCTACACGATCTGGGCGGCCATGGTCACAGTGATGCTCGATGTGACAGAGGCAAAGGCGACCACGACTCTTAGCCGGACAACGCCGGATCAGACCGAGCTCTTGAAACCCTCGATACCTAGCGAAGGTGCTGACGACACGATGCCAAGGAGGATGATGGCAGCCTGAGGGGAGCGGCCGAGCGGGCCCATCCCCTGCGTGAGCGTGCACGAGAGATAGAGAGCGAGGGAGAGGGAGGAATCCGGGATGGGGTAGGGCACGAGGCTACGTGGTGGCGGCGGCGCTCGGACTCTTCGAGCGGTAGGCCAGGACGATAGAAGTGAGATGAGGCGTCTGCATTTTTTTGTTGCTGCCATTGGATAATATTCGATTACAAATTAAATAGGTACATAAATACTTTAATAATGAGATAATATTTCATTACAAATTAAGTAGGTACATAAATGCTTTAATAATGAGATTTCTCAAAATTGGTTATTTGTTTCCTAATTAATGTGAGTGAGCGATTTAAGGTAATTAATTTAGATTTGATCTTTAGAGATTGATCGTGATTGACTTTCACATAAAGATATTACTAAATAATTTGCGTCAGTATGGAAAGTTCTGATCCGTTCAGATTTTTTTTGTTGTGTGTGAGGGTGATGCGAAACTAAACCGGTGGGGTGGGGGAGGGGATGAAAAAAACCAGCGAAATAAAACGGTTGAAAGTGATGGGACAAAAATAAACCATGGATACTATTCAACCAACTCAGACATTAAAAGTAGAGATTAATCAATAACAGTTATTTCTGCAGTACACTTGACTACTTGAGCACTGCCTCTGCCTGATTATAGCTCTTTTCCCTTGATCAAGTGGGCGGCGCTCTAGCTTAGCTACAACAAATCATGGTGCCTTTTCCTGAACCTGTGTGCTGCTGCCAGTAGAGGAGGATGTCATTTCTCTTTCAAGTCTCGCTCTCTGATGAAGACCCGATTCTGCCTGCTGCCGCCGCCCTCTTGACGGTCGGGCTCGACTCGGGGTTGCCGGAATCATCGTCGGAGCGCTTCCTCTTGAGACGATCAGTGGAGTTAATCTGCTCCAGCACATAGGGCGGCAGGTCCTTCCTTCGGGTGTGCGAGACGTTCAGCTCCATGCCAGGCCTCCAGAACGCGTACGTGTACACCTCGTCCTTGAACTCCTGCGTCGTCAGGCGAAGGTCGAACTGCGGCGGCTGCTGCGGTTGCTGTGGCGACGGTGCTGGCTTGGACAGTCTCACGAAGAAGGACACGCGCCGCCGATCATCATCATCGGCGTAGGCGTGCGGGTGCGGATGGCAGAGCAGCATGCCGGCCGTGGCCATCTCGACCCTGACCACCAGCTGCCTCAGCCGCGACTCCACCCACCCCTTCCACTCCCGGAGATCCTCCTCCCCGCTGGCCACCTTCACGTCCACCCGCAGGTAGCTCTTGTACGCCTTGAAGAAATTGAACGGCCTGAACAGCGCGTCCCACGCGCCGGCCACGGCGATCTCCTGGCAAACCTTGTGCGCCGCCTCGAACTCCGCTGTCATGGTTCGCAGGGTGGCGCGGGAGACGTTGTAGCACGAGTTCATGCAGGGGTATGCCGGCGTGATGACGGGCATGAGGTGGCTCCCGTCGCGGGGGTTCCTCCTCGGGTCCCACACGGGGAGCCCAAGCGGCATCTCGCCGCCGTCGTCGTCGTGCTCGATCTCCCGCAGCATCACCGGGTTGGGCCACTTCCACTGCGAGAAGATCCGGAAGAAGCGCGGCACCAGCATGCTGGGCGCGGCGTTGGGGTAGAGCTGGCACACGCGCGCCACGAGGATGGCCCACCCCACGCCGCCGACGAAGCCCATGGCGTAGGAGTAGATGCCCCTCGCCTTGGCCCAATGCTTCACGCAGCGCAGCTTCGTGCGGAAGGCGCCGGCGTCCGGGACCAGCCGCAGGATCTCGTCGGCGACGCGGACGCCGTTGAGGCTGCGGACGGTGGCCATGTCCAGGCCGCAGAGCACGGAGCGGCCGCGCAGGTCCAGGTCGAGGCAGACGCTGGCGTAGAGGAGGTCCACCTGCACGCCGCGGAACCTCATCTTGATGACCGGCACGTACGCACCGGGAACCAGCTGCAGCTCCGTCACCGCCTCGGTCTCGGCCAGCACGCAGCCAAGCACGTCGAAGAAGTCGTGGTGGCGGTCCACATAGGCGGGCCCGACAACAAGGGCGTCGATGTCGGAGCGGCGGCCATGGACGCCGAGGCGGTAGGAACCGAAGGGGAGCAGCAGGGCGGTTGCATGCTCAGCCATGCCATCGGGGTACTCTCGCTGAGTCGTGAGCCGCTTCACCCAGCAGTTGAAGATGCCGTGGAGCTCGCCACTGCTATGAAAAGGGCTATAGATAATATGAACATTAATGGCGCATCACACATGTGGTGCGCCATTATTATATACTAATGGCGCATCATGTGTTGGTGCGTCATTAGTGTCCAAATACTAATGGCGCATCACATCCACGATGAGCCACTAGTAACAATTTTTTTTTTTCAAAACTAGTAATGGCGCACCAGTGAATAGTGCGCCATTACTAGTTAAACTAGTAATGGCGCACCACATCCACGGTGCGCCACTAGTAATTTTTTTTCAATTTTTTTTTCAAAACTAGTAATGGCGCACCGTGTGTGGTGCGCCATTACTAGTTCAACTAGTAGTGGCGCACCACTCCCATGGTGCGTCATTACCAACTTGGCCCAAAAATTCCACAGGATGCACCCCCCGTGGACCGCCTTTTCAGTTTAAAAAAATAAAAGAAAAAATAAGTTTCCCATGTGATATGTGGTCTATTTGTTGGGAAAATTTACAAATATGAATTTCGACTTTATTTGCAAAATCTCTGTGGAATTTGTAAAATGGGCATAACTTTTGCATACGAACTCGGATTAAAAAGTTTTTTATATGAAAAATCATCTACTCGAAAAGTTACATCCAAATTTAACCGGGGAACCCCGTCAAACATTTTCAAAATCCTCAAAAACCAAACATAAAAAAAGTTACGGGGCTTTTAAGATCTAGAGGGAAAAAATGGAAAAAAATTCAAACTTACTAGTGGCGCACCATTTGCTAGGTGCGCCACTAGTAGTAAAAAAAATTGGTTTCGAACTATTTTGTTTGGAATTTTTTTCAAAAAATGATACGTAATATGACCGGGAAGTTTGAAATATTTTTCAAAATTTCATCATACTCATGAACATGAACAAAGTCCTAGACATCAACAAGGTTTGATAGGATTGATATGATAGATATATCAACAAGTGCCTGTTAAGTGAGGTGGTGCTGGGGTTGGATTTGACTTGAGATTAAGCCATAGTGACCCGAGATTAGAAAAAAACGAAAAAAAAATTTGAAAAAAAAAGTTGTTAGTGGTGCGCCATTACTAAGTCAGATAGTAATGGTGCACCGTGTGATATACTAATGACGCACTCCCTGATACGCCATTAGTATCTGGTATACTAATGTCGCACCAGGGGTACGCCATTAGTATTAAATTCTAATGGCGTGATGCTAGTGACGCACCTATAGTGCGCCATTAGTAGCCAAAATAGGTGCGCCACTAGCAGGCCTTTTCCTAGTAGTGCGCTCAACACATCCTCGCGGGCAGCCGTCTCCTCAGCGCTCTTGTGTAGGCCAGCTTCACGCAGGTGCTTCTCGAGCTGCGCCCTGCTCTCCTGCTCCGCCGGCGTCGGGCCAACCAGGAAAATCGGGGACGCCATTGTTTGTGGGCTGCTAGTATGCCAGAACTAAATCAATCGACTTGAACGAAGATGGAGAGAGGTCTTGCTTTTATCTGCGTGGTGAGATGATTGATGGGAAAGGGAGACGGCATTGTAGTCGAACTCGGATTCCAGTAAAAGAAACGCGTGCGATTGCAGCGTTCGTTGCAGTCCTAAGCCGTTTCCGGCAACAACTCGTTTGCATTTGGTAGGAATGAAACGAAAACACGTTCCGCAAAGGATTTGATTTGGTGGGGTTTGGATTCCAAATCTAATTTCCTCGTTTAGCAGCCACATGGATTTGTGAAGCGAAACCCTATTTTGTGGAAGGATTTGTGAAATGAAATGAATGACCTGTTTCGTTTGCCCGCTATTTTGAAATGCACACAATCAATGTAATTTTACGTTGTAAATGGGTTTTTTGTAGAGACAACATCAGATTTGTATGATGTATTAATTACACGATGTATTGCTCATGTGCAAAGGCACGTATATATGATGTACAAAGGTGGGCCACGACCTGAACTATACAAGGAACTAAGAGGTGGGCCCAATACATAGATATGCACAACATATATACTCAACATCCCCCTCCCCCCGCAGTCGAAGCGGCACCGCTGCTGACGCAAAGACTGGACCAGAACTCCTCAAATGACGTCGTAGGCAAGCCCTTGGTCATAATATCTGTAAATTGTTGGGAAGTAGGAACGTGTACCACCTGTTCCCGAACAAAATGGATATCCAACTCAATATGCTTGGTCCGACGATGATGTACCAGGTTGGCGGAGAGGTAGACCGCCGACACATTGTCGCAGTAGACCATCGTAGCATGATCCACAGGACAAGAGAGCTCCTGAAGCAGCTGGCGAAGCTACGAACACTCGGCGACGACGTTGGCCACCGCTCGATACTCAGCCTCAGCACTGGAACAAGAGACCGTAGGCTGCCGCTTGGACGACCACGAGATAAGTGAGGGTCCAAGGAAGACACAATAGCCCGAGGATGAGCGACGAGTGTCAGGACAGCCCGCCCAGTCTGCATCGGAGTAGGCGGTGAGGGCGGAGGCGTGGAGCGTGGCGCCAAGATCCATACTGCCACAGACATAGCGGAGTATCCGCTTGACAGCAGCCCAGTGAACGTCCCGAGGAGCATGCATATGAGGACACACCTGTTGCACGGCATACTGGATCTCCGGTCGAGTCAGAGTGAGGTACTGGAGAGCACCAATGATAGACCGGTAGAATGCAGCATCCGAAGCGGGAGAACCATCCGTGGCAGAGAGCTTGGCCTTTGTATCAATAGGCGTAGCGGCGGGCTTGCAGTTAAGCATGCCAGCACGATCCAGGAGCTCATGAGCGTACTTCCGCTGATGAAGAAAGAAGCCATCCAGACGGCGCACCACCTCAACTCCGAGGAAGTAGTGCAAAGGACCCAAGTCCTTGATGGCGAATTCAGCGCGAAGACGAGCAGTGAGCTGACTGAGAAGACCAGCCGTGCATGCCGTCAGGATGATGTCGTCGACATAGAACAACAAGTAGGCTGTGTCGGAGCCCTGGTGATAGACGAAGAGCGATGCGTCCGAGCGGGTGGAGCGGTGTTGGGGAACGTATCATGCAATTTCAAAAAATTTCCTACGATGACACAAGATCTATCTAGGAGATGCATAGCAACGAGAGGGGAGAGTGTGTCCACGTACCCTCCTAGACCGAAAGCAGAAGCGTTAGATTAAAGCGGTTGATGTAGTCGAACGTCTTCATGATCCAACCGATCCAAGTACCGAACGTATGGCACCTCCGTGTTTAGCACACGTTAAGCTCGATGACGTCTCTCGAACTCTTGATCCAGTAGAGGCTCAAGGGAGAGTTCCGTCAGCACGACGGCGTGGTGACGGTGATGGTGATGTGATCCGCGCAGGGCTTCGCCTAAGCACTACAACGCTATGGCCGAAGGAGTAAACTATGGAGGGGGGCACCGCACACGGCTAAGAGAACAACTGATGTGCTTGGGGTGCCCCCCCGCCCCCGTATATAAAGAAGGGGAGGAGGAGGCCGGCGGCAGCCAGGAGGGGTGCGCCATGGGGGGGGGGGGTCCTACTAGGACTCCTAGTCCTAGTAGGATTCGCCCCCCTTTTCCTTTCTCCACCGGAGGGAAAAGGAAGGAGAGGGAGAGGGAAAGGGGGGGCGCCGCCCCTCCCTTTAGTCCAATTCGGACTGCCATGGGGGGGGGGGGCGCGGTCACCCCTTGCGGCCCTCCTCTCTCTCCACTAAGGCCCACTAAGGCCCAATATTTCCCCGGGGGGGTTCCGGTAACCCCTCGGTACTCCGATAAAATACCCGAATCACTCGGAACCATTCCGATGTCCGAATACTACCTTTCAATATATGAATCTTTACTTCTCGACCATTTCGAGACTCCTCGTCATGTCCGTGATCTCATCCGGGACTCCGAACAAACTTCGGTCACTAAAACACACAACTCATAATACAAATCGTCATCGAACGTTAAATGTGCGGACCATATGGTTTCGAGAACTATGTAGACATGACGAGACACATCTCCCATCAATAACCAATAGCGGAACCTGGATGCTCATATTGCTTCCTACATATTCTACGAAGATCCTTATCAGTTAAACCGCATAACAACATACGTCATTCCCTTTGTCATCGGTATGTTACTTGCCCGAGATTCGATCGTCAGTATCATCATACCTAGTTCAATCTCGTTACCGGCAAGTCTCTTTACTCATTCCGTAATGCATCATCCCACAACTAACTCATTAGTCACATTGCTTGCAAGGCTTATAGTGATGTGCATTACCGAGAGCGCCCAGAGATACCTCTCCGATACTCGGAGTGACAAATCCTAATCTTGATCTATGCCAACCCAACAAACACCTTTGGAGACACCTATAGAGCATATTTATAATCACCCAGTTACGTTGTGACGTTTGATAGCACACAAGGTGTTTCTCCGGTATTCAGGAGTTGCATAATCTCTTAGTTAGAGGAATATGTATAAGTCATGAAGAAAACAATAGCAATAAAACTAAACGATCATAATGCTAATTAAGCTAACGGATGGGTCTTGTCCATCACATCATTCTCTAATGATGTGATCCCGTTCATCAAATGACAACACATGTATATGGTCAGGAAACTTAACCATCTTTGATTAACGAGCTAGTCAAGTAGAGGCATACTAGGGACACTCTGTTTTGTCTATGTATTCACGCATGTACTAAGTTTCCGGTTAATACAATTCTAGCATGAATAATAAACATTTATCATGATATAAGGAAATATAAAATAACAACTTTATTATTGCCTCTAGGGCATATTTCCTTCAGTCTCCCACTTGCACTAGAGTCAATAATCTAGTTCACATCGCCATGTGATTTAACACCAATAGTTCACATCATTATGTGATTAACACCCATAGTTCACATCGCCATGTGACCAACAGCCAAAGGTTTACTAGAGTTAATAATCTAGTTCACATCGCTATGTGAGTAACACCCAAAGAGTACTAAGGTGTGATCATGTTTTACTTATGAGAGAAGTTTTAGTCAACGGGTCTGCCACATTCAGATCCGTATGTATTTTGCAAATTTCAATGTCTACAATGCTCTGCATGGAGCTACTCTAGCTAATTGCTCCCACTTATCCAGATTGAGACTCAGAGTCATCTGGATCGGTGTAACAGCTTGCATTGACGTAACTCTTTACGACGAACTCTTTATTACCTCCATAACCGAGAAATATTTCCTTAGTCCTCTTAGGTAACTAAGGATAACTTTGACCACTGTACAGTGATCCACTCGTGGATCACTGTCGTACCCCTTACCAAACTCCTGGCAAGGTACACAATAGGTCCGGTACATAGCATAGCATACTTTATAGAACCTATGGTTGAGGCATAGGGAATGACTTTCATTCTCTTTCTATTTTCTGCCGTGGTCGGGTTTTGAGTCTTACTCAACTTCACACCTTTGCAACACAGGCAAGAACTCCTTCTTTGCCTGTTCCATTTTGAACTATTTCAAAATCTTGTCAACGTATGTACTCATTGAAAATCTTATCAAGCGTCTTGATCTGTCTCTATAGATCTTGATGCCCAATATGTAAGCAGCTTCACCAAGGTCTTTCATTGAGGAATTCTTATTCAAGTATCCTTTTATGCTATCCAGAAATTCTATATCATTTCCGATCAACAATATGTCATCCACATATATTATTAGAAATGCTACAGAGCTCCCACTCACTTTCTTGTAAATACAGGCTTCACCATAAGTCTGTATAAAACCATATGCTTTGATCACCTTATCAAAACGTATATTCCAACTCCGAGATGCTTGCACCAGTGCATAGATGGATCTCTAGAGTTTGCACACTTTGTTAGCACCTTTAGGATTGAGAAAACCTTCTGGTTGCATCATATACAACTCTTTTTTAAGATATCCATTAAGGAATGCAGTTTTGACATCCATTTGCCAAATTTCATTATCATAAGAGGCAATTGCTAACATGATTCGGACAGACTTAAGCATCGCTACGGGTGAGAAGGTCTCATCGTAGTAAACCCCTTGAACTTGTCGAAAACCTTTTGCAACAAGTCGAGCTTTGTAGACAGTAACATTACCATCAGCGTCAGTCTTCTTCTTGAAGATCTATTTATTTTCTATGGCATGCCGATCATCTGGCAAGTCAACCAAAGTCCACACTTTGTTCTCATACATGGATCCCATCTTAGATTTCATGGCCTCAAGCCATTTCACAGAATCTGGGCTCATCATCGCTTCCTCATAGTTCGTAGGTTCATCATGGTCTAGTAACATGACTTCCAGAACAGGATTACCGTACCACTTTGGTGCGGATCATGCTCTGGTTGACCTACGAGGTTCGGTAGTAACTTGATCTGAAGTTTCATGACCATTATCATTAGCTTCCTCACTAATTGGTGTAGGAATCACCGGAACTGATTTCTGTGATGAATTACTTTCCAATTTGCGAGAAGGTACAATTACCTCATCAAGTTCTACTTTCCTCCCACTCATTTCTTTCGAGAGAAACTCCTTCTCTAGAAAGGATCCATTCTTAGCAACTAATATCTTGCCTTCGGATTTGTGATAGAAGGTGTATCCAATAGTCTCCTTTGGGTATCCTATGAAGACACAGTTCTCCGATTTGGGTTCGAGCTTATCAGGTTGAAGCTTTTTCACATAAGCATCACAACCCCAAACTTTAAGAAACGACATCTTAGGTTTCTTGCCAAACAATAGTTCATATGGTGTCGTCTCAATGGATTTAGATGGTGCCTTATTTAATGTGAATGCAGCCGTCTCTAAAGCATAACCCCAAAACGATAGCGGTAAATCAGTAAGAGTCATCATCGATCGCACCATATCTAATAAAGTACGATTATTACGTTCGGACACACCATTACGCTGTGGTGTTCCAGGTGGCGTTAGTTGCAAAACTATTCCGCATTGTTTCAAATGAAGACCAAACTCATAACTCAAATATTCACCTCCACGATTAGATCGTAGAAACTTTATTTTCTTGTTACGATGATTTTCCACTTCACTCTGAAATTCTTTGAACTTTTCAAATGTTCAGACTTATGTTTCATCAAGTAGATATACCCATATCTGCTCAAATCATCTGTGAAGGTCAGAAAATAACGATACCCGCCGCGAGCCTCAACACTCATTGGTCCGCATACATCCGTATGTATTATTTCCAATAAGACAGTTGCTCGCTCCAGTGTTCTGGAGAACGGAGTCTTAGTCATCTTGCCCATGAGGCATGGTTCGCAAGCATCAAGTGATTCATAATCAAGTGATTCCAAAAGCCCATCTGCATGGAGTTTCTTCATGCGCTTTACACCAATATGACCTAAACGGCAGTGCCACAAATAAGTTGCACTATCATTATTAACCTTGCATCGTTTGGCTTCAATATTATGAATATGTGTATCACTACAATCGAGATTCAATAAAGTAGACCACTCATCAAGGGTGCATGACCATAAAAGATATTACTCATATAAATAGAACAACAATTATTCTATGATTTAAATGAATAACCATCTCGCATCAAACAAGATCCAGATATAATGTTCATGCTTAACGCTGGCACCAAATAATAATTATTCAAGTCTAAAACTAATCCCGAAGGTAGATGTAGAGGTAGCGTGCCGAGGAAGATCACATCGACTTTGGAATCATTTCCCACGTGCATCATCACCTCGTCCTTAGCCAATCTTCGTTTAATCCGTAGCCCCTGTTTCGAGTTGCAAATATGAGCAACAGAAGCAGTATCAAATACCCAGGTGCTACTACGAGCATTACTAAGGTACACATCAATAACATGTATATCAAATATACCTTTCACTTTGCCATCCTTCTTATCCGCCAAATACATGGGGCAGTTCCACTTCCAGTGACCAGTCCCTTTGCAGGAGAAGCACCCAGTCTCAGGCTTGGGTCTAGCTTTGGGCTTCTTCACATGAGTGACAACTTGCTTGCCATTTTTGAAGTTCCCTTTCTTTCCCTTGCCCTTTTTCTTGAAACTAGTGGTCTTGTTAACCATCAACACTTGATGCTATTTCTTGATTTCTACCTTCGCTGATTTCTGCATCGCGAAGAGCTTGGGAATCATTTTCATCATCCCTTGCATATTGTAGTTCAGCATGAAGTTCTAGTAACTTGGTGATAATGACTAGAGAACTCTGTCAATCACTATCTTATCTGGAAGATTAACTCCCACTTGATTCAAGCGATTGTAGTACCTAGACATTCTGAGCACATGCTCACTAGCTGAGCTATTCTCCTCCATCTTGTAGGCAAAGTACTTGTCACAGGTCTCATACCTCTTAGCACGGGCATGAGTCTGAAATATCATTTCAGCTCTTGGAACATCTCATATGCTCCGTGGCGTTCAAAACATTTTTGAAGTCCCGGTTCTAAGCCGTAAAGTGGTGCGCTAGACTATCAAGTAGTCATCATAGCGAGCTTGTCCAACGTTCATAACGTCTGCTTCTGCTCCTGCAATAGGTCTGTCACCTAGCGGTGCATCAAGGACATAATTCTTCTGTGCAGCAATGAGGATAATCCTCATATCACGGACCCAGTCTGCATTATTGCTACTATTATATTTCAACTTAGTTTTCTCTAGGAACATATCAAAAATAAAACAGGGGAGCTATACGCGAGCTATTGATCTACAACATAGATATGCAAATACTATCAGGACTAAGTTGATGATAAATTTATGTTCAATGAATCATATTACTTAAGAACTCCCAACTAGATAGACATCACTCTAGTCATCTAAATGATCACGTGATCCATATCAACTAAACCATGTCTGATCATCACGTGAGATGGAGTAGTTTTCAATGGTGAGCATCTCTATGGTGATCATATCTACTATATAATTCACGTCGACCTTTCGGTCTCAGTGTTCCGAGACCATATCTGCATATGCTAGGCTTGTCAAGTTTAACCCGAGTATTCTACACGTGCAAAACTGGCTTGCACCCGTTGTATGTGAACGTAGAGCTTATCACACCCGATCATCGCGTGGTGTCTTGGCACGACGAACTGTAGCAACGGTGCATACTCAAGGAGAACACTTATACCTTGAAATTTAGTGAGGGATCATCTCAGAATGCTACCGCCGTACTAAGAAAAATAAGATGCATAAAGGATAAACATCACATGCAATCAAAATATGTGACATGATATGGCCATCATCATCTTGTGCCTTTGATCTCCATTTTTTTGCAAGTTTTACGTGGCTGCTACGGGCTTCTAGCAAGAACCGTTCTTACCTACGCATCAAAACCACAATGATTTTTCGTCAAGTGTGTTGTTTTAACCTTTAACAAGGACCGGCCGTAGTCAAACTCGATTCAACTAAAGTTGGAGAAACAGACACCCGCCAGCCACCAGTGTGCGAAGCACGTCGGTAGAACCAGTCTCATGAACGCGATCATGTAATGTCGGTTCGGGCCGCTTGATCCAACAATACCGCCGACTCAAGGTAAGTCGTTGGTGGTAAGCAGTATGACTATTATCACCCACAACTCTTTGTGTTCTACTCGTGCATATAACATCTACGCATAGACCTGGCTCGGATGCCACTGTTGGGGAACACGGTATTTCAAAATTTTCCTACGATCACGCAAGATCTATCTAGGAGATGCATAGCAACGAGACTGGAGAGTGTGTCCACGTACCATCGTAGACCGTAAGCGGAAGCGTTTAGTAACACGGTTGATGTAGTCGAACGTCTTCACGATCCAACTGATCCAAGTACCGAATGTACGACACCTCCGTGTTCAGCACACGTTCAGCACAATGACGTCCCTCGAGCTCTTGATCCAGTAGAGGGTCGAGGGAGAGTTCTGTCAGCACGATGGCGTGGCAACGGTGATGATGAAGTTACCGGCGCGGGGCTTCGCCTAAGAACTACAACGATATGACCGAGGTGTTAAACTGTGGAGGGGGGCACCGCACACGGCTAAGAGATTGTATGTTGTGCTTTGGGGTGCCCCCTGCCCACGTATATAAAGGAGGGGGGAGGAGGAGGCTGGCCCAAGGGGGGCGCGCCATGGGGAGGGAGTCCTACTAGGACTCCGTTCCTAGTAGGATTCGGCCCCCCTTTCCTTCCAACGGAGAGGAAAGGGAAGGGAGAGAGAGGGAGAAGGAAAGATGGGGGCCGCGCCCCCTCCCCTTGTCCAATTCGGTTTGGGCAAGGGGGGGCACCTCACGTGGCCTGCCTCCTCTCCTCCACTATGGCCCAATAGGCCCATTAGCTTTCCCGGGGGGATTCGGTAACCTCACGGTACTCCGAAAAATCCCCGATCTTCTTCGGAACCATTCCGGTGTCCGTATATAACCTTCCAATATATAAATCTTTACCTCTCGACCATTTCGAGACTCCTCGTCATGTCCGTGATCTCATCCGGTACTCCGAACAAACTTCGGTCACCAAAACACATAACTCATAATACAAATCATCATCGAACGTTAAGCGTGCGGACCCTACGGGTTCGAGAACTATGCAGACATGACCAAGACACATCTCTGGTCAATAACCAATAGCGCAACCTGGATGCTCATATTGGCTCCCACATATTCTACGAAGATCTTTATCAGTCAAACCGCATAACAACATACGTTATTACCTTTGTCATCGGTATGTTACTTGCCCGAGATTCGATCATCGGTATCATCATACCTAGTTAAATCTCGTTACAGGCAAGTCTCTTTACTCGTTCCGTAATGCAACATCCCGAAACTACCTCATTACTCATTAGTCACATAGTGATGTGCATTACCAAGAGGGCCCAGAGATACCTCTCCGATACTCGGAGTGACAAATCCTAATCCTGATGTATGTCAACCCAACAAACACCTTCGGAGACAATGTAGAGCATGTTTATAATCACCCAGTTACGTCGTGACGTTTGATAGCACACAAGGTGTTCCTCCGGTATTCGGGAGTTGCATAATCTCATAGTCATAGGAATATGCATAAGTCATGAAGAAAGCAATAGCAATAAAACTTAACGATCATTATGCTAAGCTAACGAATGGGTCTTGTCAATCACATGATTTTCTAATGATGTGATCCCGTTCATCAAATGACAACACATGTCTATGATCAGGAAACTTAACCATCTTTGATTAACGAGCTAGTCAAGTAGAGGCATACTAGGGACACCCTGTTTTGTCTATGTATTCACACATGTACTAAGTTTCGGTTAATACAATTCTAGCATGAATAATAAACATTTATCATGATATAAGGAAATATAAAATAACAACTTTATTATTGCCTCTAGGGCATATTTCCTTCCTGAACTTGTCGAAAACCTTTCGCAACAAGTCGAGCTTTGTAGACATTAACATTACCGTCAGTGTCTGTCTTCTTCTTGAAGATCCATTTATTCTCGATGGCTTGCCGATCATCGGGCAAGTCAAGCAAAGTCCACACTTTGTTTTCATACATGGATCCCATCTCAGATTTCATGGCCTCAAGCCATTTTGCGGAATCTGGGCTCACCATCGCTTCCTCATAGTTCGCAGGTTCATCATGGTCTAGTAACATGACTTCCAGAACTGGATTACCATACCACTCTGGTGTGGACAGTACTCTGGTTGACCTACGAGGTTCAGTAGTAACTTGATTTGAAGTTTCATGATAATCATCATTAGCTTCCTCACTAATTGGTGTAGGAATCACTGGAACTAATTTATGTGATGAACTACTTTCCAATTCGGGAGAAGGTACAATTACCTCATCAAGTTCTACTTTTCTCCCACTCACTTCTTTCGAGAGAAAATCCTTCTCTAGAAAGGATCCTTTCTTAGCAATGAATATCTTGCCTTCGGATCTGTGATAGAAGGTGTACCCAACAGTCTCCTTTGGGTATCCTGTGAAGACGCATTTTTCCGATTTGGGTTCGAGCTTATTAGGTTGAAGCTTTTTCACATAAGCATCGCATCCCCAAACTTTAAGAAACGTCAGCTTAGGTTTCTTGCCAAACCACTGTTCATATGGTGTCGTCTCAACGGATTTAGATGATGCCCTATTTAACGTGAATGCAGCCGTCTCTAAAGCATAACCCCAAAACGATAGCGGTAAATCGGTAAGAGACATCCTAGATCGCACCATATCTAATAAATTACAGTTACGACGTTCGGACACACCATTATGCTGTGGTGTTCCAGGTGGAGTGAGTTGTGAAACTATTCCACATTGTTTCAAATGAAGACCAAACTCATAACTCAAATATTCACCTCCACGATTAGATCGTAGAAATTTTATTTTCTTGTTACGATGATTTTCTACTTCACGCTGAAATTCTTTGAACTTTTCAAATGTTTTAGACTTATGTTTCATTAATTAGATATACCCATATCTGCTCAAATCATCTGTGAAGGTCAGAAAATAACGATACCCGCCGCGAGCCTCAACACTCATCGGACCGCATACATCAGTATGTATTATTTCCAATAAATCAGTTGCTCGCTCCATTGTTTCGGAGAACGGAGTCTTAGTCATCTTGCCCATGAGGCATGATTCGCAAGCATCAAGTGATTCCAAAAGCCCATCAGCATGGAGTTTCTTCATGCGCTTTACACCAATATGACCTAAACGGTAGTGCCACAAATAGGCTGCACTATCATTATTAACTTTGCATCTTTTGGCTTCAATATTATGAATATGTGTATCACTACAATTGAGATTCAACAAAAATAGACCACTCATCAAGGGTGCATGACCATAAAAGATATTACTCATATAAATAGAACAACCATTATTCTCTGATTTAAACGAATAACCGTCTCGCATTAAACAAGATCCAGATATAATATTCATGCTCAACGCTGGCACCAAATAACAATTATTTAGGTCTAAAACTAATCTCGAAGGTAGATGTAGAGGTAGCGTGCCCACGGCGATCACATCGACTTTGGAACCATTTCCCACACGCATCGTCACCTCGTCCTTAGCCAATCTTCGTTTAATCCGTAGCCCCTGTTTTGAGTTGCAAATATGAGCAACAGAACCAGTATCAAATACCTAGGTGCTACTACGAGCATTAGTAAGGTACACATCAATAACATGTATATCAAATATACCTTTCACTTTGCCATCCTTCTTATCTGCCAAATACTTGGGGCAGTTCCGCTTCCAGTGACCAGTCCCTTTGCAGTAGAAGCACTCAGTTTCAGGCTTTGATCCAGACTTGGGCTTCTTCCCGGGAGTAGCAACTTGCTTGCTATTCTTCTTGAAGTTCCCCTTCTTCCCTTTGCCATTTTTCTTGAAACTAGTGGTCTTGTTAACCATCAACACTTGATGCTCCTCTTGATTTCTACCTCCGCAGCCTTTAGCATCGCGAAGAGCTCGGGAATTGTCTTTTCCATCCCTTGCATATTATAGTTCATCACGAAGCCTTTATAGCTTGGTGGCAGTGATTGAAGAACTCTGTCAATGACACTATCATCAGGAACATTAACTCCTAGCTGAGTCAAGTGGTTATGGTACCCAGACATTTTGAGTATATGTTCATTTTGAGTATACCTGGTGGATCAGCTGGCAAACCGCTTGCCCAGGTGGAAGGCAGCGCTTATGCCTAAAAGTGGTAGGCTCACTTTGGTGCTTTCGGTTCTGTGCGTGATGCCCATCCATGCGATGATGGCTTTGGACCTTCCTGTCAAAATGCTTGCGGCCATGAACAAGATTTGTCGTGGGTTTCTATGGTGCCGGAAAGCAGAGGTAAATGGAGGCAATTGTGCGGTGGCGTGGGAGACTGTGTGTGCCCCGAAATGGGCAGGTGGCTTAGGACTGCCTAACTTGAGGTGGATGAATGTGGCAATGCTAGCCAAATGGCCATGGTTGCAGAGGACGGACAGAAGTAGACCATGGAGCGAATTCAAAACCAAAGTGCCACCCGATGCGATGCAAATCTTCCAACTGGCCACAAGGTGCACGACAAAAAATGGGCTTAATACCTTATTTTGGGAAGACCGATGGCTGGACGGGATGAGGATTTAGGAGATCATCCCGACTGTTTATGACATGGTGCCGCACCGGGTTAGACAAACGTGCATACTTGGCCAGGTGGTGTCCGATGGGTCCTAGGCAGCATGCCTCGGCCCCAACATGAGTATGGTGGCACTACAACAGTTCCTACAGCTCTGGCAGAGGGTACAGGCGTGGGCACCTGTGGAGAATGCCTCAGACAGGATAGCTTGGTCGTGGGAGATGACGGGACAGTTCACAGTGAGATCTGCATACGCAGCGAAGTTTTGGGGACGGGAGGTTATTCCATTTGTGGAGTTAACTTAGAAATCACGAGCTCCATCACAATGCAAATTCTTCGCGTGGCTGGCACTACGAAATAGATGCTGGGTGTCCGACCGGCTTGCTAGGAGGGGGCTGCCCCATCAGGATAAATGCCCTCTATGTGATCAAGAGGAGGAAACAATTGACTATGTGTTACTAACATGCGTCTTCACCAGAACGATTTGGATGGTGGTCTGTACTGCGTTAGGGAAGCCAGAGTGGACGCTATCCACGCAGGATGTGTTCATGCCATGGTTATGTGGAAAACAAGCGGCCGACAACATGGCAAGGAAGGATTTGCACACTATACTTCTTCTGACGCTGTGGGAGTTGTGGAAGCATAGAAATGCAGTTGTGTTTGACGGTGCTTCGCCATCGACAGGTCACCTCATTCAGAAAATTGAGGCAGAAGGATGGAGTTGGTCCATGTCTGGACTCATGAAAGGAAACATAGAGTTTGTGTTTGCAAGCTTAGCTAGGTGGATTAGTAGCGAGGAGTAGTCCAGTTAGCATACATGGTGTGGAGTTGTACATACGGGCGTGAGTAATCACACCTCTTGTAAATGATTGGTGGAGGCATTCTATGCCTTTCCTTCTTTAATATATGATATGCACACTCGTGCATATTCGAGAAAACTATTCTCCTCCATCTTGCAGCTGTAGAACTTGTTGGAGACTTCATATCTCTCAACTCGGGGATTTGCTTGAAATATTAACTTCAACTCCTGGAACATCTCATATGCTCCATGATGTTCAAAACGTCTTTGAAGTCCCGATTCTAAGCCGTAAAGCATGGCACACTGAACTATCGAGTAGTCATCCGCTTTAGCTTGCCAGACGTTCATAACTTCCGAAGTTGCTCCTTCAGCGGGCCTTCCACCTAGTGGTGCTTCTAGGACGTAATTCTTCTGTGCAGCAATGAGGATAATCCACAAGTTACGAACCCAGTCCGTGTAATTGCTACCATCATCTTTCAACTTAGCTTTCTTCTAAGAACGCATTAAAATTCAAGGGAACGGTAGCATGGGCCATTGATCTACAACAACATAGATATGCAAAAACTATCAGGTACTAAGTTCATGATAAATTAAAGTTCAATTTATCATATTACTTAAGAACTCCCACTTAGATAGACATCCCTCTAGTCATCTAAATGATCACGTGATCCATATCAACTAAACCATGTCCGATCATCACGTGGGATGGAGTAGTTTTCAATGGTGAACACCTCTATGTTGATCATATCTACTATATGATTCACGTTCGACCTTCCGGTCTCAGTGTTCCGAGGCCATATCTGCATATGCTAGGCTCTTCAAGTTTAACCTGAGTATTCTGCACGTGCAAAACTGGCTTGCACCCGTTGTATGTGAACGTAGAGCTTATCACACCCGATCATCACGCGGTGTCTCGGCACGACGAATTGTAGCAACGGTGCATACTCAGGGAGAACACTTATACCTTGAAATTTAGTGAGGGATCATCTTATAATGCTACCGCCGTACTAAGCAAAATAAGATGCATAAAAGATAAACATAACATGCAATCAAAAATATGTGACATTATATGGCCATCACCATCTTGTGCCTTTGATCTCCATCTCCAAAGCACCGTCATGATCTCCATCGTCACCGGCTTGACACCTTGATCTCCATCGTAGCGTCGTTGTAGTCTCGCCAACTATTGCTTCTACGACTATCGCTACCGCATAGTGATAAAGTAAAGCAATTACATGGCGATTGCATTTCATACAATAAAGCGATAACCATAAGGCTCCTGCCAGTTGCCGAGAACTTTTACAAAACATGACCATCTCATACAATAACTTATATCACATCATGTCTTGACCATATCACATCACAACATGCCCTGCAAAAACAAGTTAGACGTACTCTACTTTGTTGTTGCAAGTTTTACATGGCTGCTACGGGCTTCTAGCAAGAACTGTTCTTACCTACGCATCAAAACCACAATGATTTTTCGTCAAGTGTGCTATTTTAACCTTCAACAAGGACCGACCGTAGTCAAACTCGATTCAATTAAAGTTGGAGAAACAGACAGCCGCCAGCCACCTGTGTGCAAAGCACGTCGGTAGAACCGGTCTCATGAACGTGGTCATGTAATGTTGGTCCAGGCGCTTCATCCAACAATACCTCCGAATCAAAGTAAGACGTTGGTGGTAAGCAGTATGACTATTATCGCCCACAAGTCTTTGTGTTCTACTCGTGCATATCATCTACGCATAGACCTGGCTCTAATACCACCGTTGGGGAACATTGCATGTAATTTCAAAAAAAAATCCTACGATCACACAAGATCTATCTAGGAGATGCATAGCAACGAGAGGGGAGAGTGTGTCCACGTACCCCCGTAGACCGAAAGCAAAAGTGTTAGATTAACGAGGTTGATGTAGTCGAACGTCTTCACGATCCAACCGATCCAAGTACCGAAAGTACGGCACCTCCGTGTTTAGCACACGTTCAGCTCGATGACGTCCCTTGAACTCTTGATCTAGTAGAGGGTCGAGGGAGAGTTCCGTCAGCACGACGGCGTGGTGACGGTGATGGTTATGTGATACGCGTAGGGCTTCGCCTAAGCACTACGACGCTATGACCGGAGGAGTAAACTGTGGAGGGGGGCACCGCACACGGCTAAGAGAACAACTGATGTGCCTTTGGGGTGCCCCCGCCCCTGTATATAAAGGAGGGGAGGAGGAGGCCGGCGGCTAGGATGGGCGCGCCATGGGGGGAGTCCTACTAGGACTCCTAGTCCTAGTAGGATTCGCCCCCCCTTTTTCCTTTCTCCACCAGAGAGGGAGAGGGGGAGGGAAAGGGGTGCGCCGCCCCCTCCCCTTAGTCCAATTCGGACTGCCATGGGGGGGGGCGGCCACCCTTTGCGGCCCTCCTCTCTCTCCACTAAGGCCCACTAAGGGCCAATATTTCCCCCGGGGGGTTCCGCTAACCCCTCGGTACTCAGGTAAAATACCCAAATCACTCGGAACCATTCCGATGTCTGAATACTACCTTCCAATATATGAATCTGTACTTCTCGACCATTTCGAGACTCCTCGTCATGTCCGTGATCTCATCCGGGACTCCAAACAAACTTCGGTAACCAAAACACACAACTCATAATACAAATCGTCATCGAACGTTAAGCGTGCGGACCCTACGGGTTCGAGAACTATGTAGACATGACCGAGACACATCTCCGGTTAATAACCAATAGCGAAACCTGGATGCTCATATTGGTTCCTACATATTCTACGAAGATCTTTATCGGTCAAACCGCATAACAACATACGTCATTCCCTTTGTCATCGGTATGTTAGTTGCCCGAGATTCGATCGTCGGTATCATCATACCTAGTTCAATCACTTACCGGCAAGTATCTTTGTCAGTGGAAAACGACACCTGTGGGTTCACAAGAATCCCTACTATGGTTGGCGGGGCACGGGGTCGTGAGAAGAGCAGGTCTAACAGGAAGCACACGGATCGTTTACCCAGGTTTGGGCCACGAGGATGCGTAATACCCTAGTCCTTCTGTGGTGGATGTATTGAGTGTTCTTGTGTTCTTGAGCTAGCTACGGGGTGCAACTTGCCCAAAAGAGCTGAATCCCTCTCAAGTATGCCATGGGCCTCCTTTTATAGTCGAAAGGGGCTGCCACAGTGGCACACAGGAGGTGGAAAGGTCTACAGTGTTGTGAGCTTAAAGCCCGTATTACAGGACAAGACGCATTTAATGCGTCGTTTAGGTGTCCCTTAGCTTTATTGGGGACGGGAATGAGGCCTGCCCCGTCCGTCGCCGCTCCACCTTGCTTCGACACGCGCCCAGGCCAGCGATGCATGCTGTTCCATGTAGGCAGGCAGGCTACTGAGGTGGCGCGATGGTGGAGCCTTCACGAAGATCTGCATGCCACCACGCAGGTGCTTGCTGAGTTGGCGTAGCGGCCGCCCGTCGCCAGACAGGTGCCTGCCCAGCTGGTTGAGCTAGCAGCTGCTTGGGGACGGCGGTGGAGTCTTGGCTGGGGCAGGCCTGGCAGTGGCCCCGCTGATGCCCTCGGCAAGAGCCTTGCCGGGGGCCCGACAAGGGTCTTGCCGTGGCGTTGCAGTTGTCCCCGACAAGGCGCTTGCCGAGGGTCTTGTGGATCTCCTCGGCTAGGATCCCGCCAAGGGTCGCCATCTTCTAGTCCTCATTTGATCTCAGATGTTTATGATCTTGACAAAGATCTGCATGCCACCACGGAGGTGCCTCCCGAGCCTTGGTCCCAACGTAGTCGTTGGCGGCGTTTGGAACTCTTGGGCTCAAGGGTGGCTCACTCCGCTGGTGTTGGGCGAGCTGCCCCGGCAAGGGTCTTGCCGGGGGATCCTGCTTCGCCCCTCTGCTCTTCGGGTTCTTGGTCTTGGCATTGCCTTGTTTGTCTTGGGCTTCGGCTTTTCTCCGGCTTCCCTCCTTTGCCCTGCTACGTGCGGCCGTGGCGCGCGGCTCTGACTGCCCGTGCACAAGTAAAGGGGTCAAAAGGAGAGCCCCTACTTTTGTACACCGACAGGAGCCCCCGGGCCTGGGCCATACATAAGCGCGACGCGTTGTTGGGCTAGGCCCAGAACGGTGCGTGGGCAGGTGGAGCGGATTTTACCGCAGTAACTATTTCGTCCGCTGCGCGGCCCCACGACCCGCGTTGAACGTGCGACGTGGGGGGTTGTGCGTGACGTGGGGTTCATGCGCGATCCAGTTCCCGCACGCATGCGTCACGTCGCAGTTAATGGGAAAGGAGGCGGCCCGTGCCTTCCCCGTAAAAAGGAATAACCGCGGGCGCGCTGCTCACTTTACCCCTGCATCTTCTTCAATCTCGGAACCGCCGTCCCCTTCTCCTCCCTTCCCAAGCTTTCTCCTTGCTCGCCGTTGTTGCATCTTTGCTATACTCCGTCCCTCGCCCCTCGCAGTCGCCATGGCCCCCAAATCCACCAAGGGCAAGGGAGTGGCCAAGGACGCCGGAGCGACGGAGCCGCCGGAGAGTGCGTTGGCGGCGCAGCGGATGCAGCTTGCCTACTTCCCCTCGACGGTCGATGTTTTCGAGCTCCGGGACTGCTTCAAGCCCCTGTGGGGGTGCAAGACGGGGGGGGGGGGGGAGACGACGGGGCATCCAGCCACGCGTCTCATCCCCGCCAATTGCGCCGAGGCCGCCCCAAATCGGTATCTGTTCTTCGTCGGTTACTTCTCTTGCGGCCTCTGCCCCCTTCTCTGATTTCTTCAATGACGTCATGCACACCTACGGCTTCCACCTTCTGGATTTTACTCCAAATGCCGTGGCGTGCATGGCTCTCTTTGCGCACCTCTGCGAGGGTTTCGCCGGGGTGCATCCCAACACGGCGCTCTTCCGCCACTACTTCTTCCCTCGGATCCAACCGGGGGGCGCCATTTCCGGTTGCGTCGCCTGGATCCCACGGTCCAAGGGGGCATACCCGGAGGGCGCTCAGAAGGAGAGGTGGGAAGAATGGCGGGGCCGATGGTGCTGGATTGAGGAGGATGATCCACAAGATTTCTGCCGGGTTCGCCAGGCGCCGCCGGTTCGGCGGAGCGACTGGAGCGATGTTGATGCCGACGATGCGAAGCTCATGGTCGCCACCACCAGGATTCTTCGCCTCTCTGAGGCCGGGCTCACCCTTGAGATGATCGGGGCGGATTTCATCCGCCGCTGAATCGCTCCGCTGCACAACAAGGGGAGGCCGGCCTAGCTTTTAACGAACGCCGCCGACATCATGAGGCTTCGCCCCGGCCTCGACCATAACTTCACGGTGATGGGGCATGCCCACTTCTGCCAGCGGCTCTTTCAGCTCGGCGTGAACCGCGATGGCGAGGTCGAGCGGTTCGGCAAGGCCGCGAGGGCCGCCGCGAAGGCCGGCAAGGTCGCCAAGGGGCCCATGTTTAAGTTGCCGGCGGGAGTGGTCCCGCTGAGCAACAACTCTCGCCAGACCGACATCATCGCCATGATGCCGGACTTCAACGCGCATGGCCTTGACCCGAGCTGGGTCGAGCTTCTTCGACACCTTGAATGAGGGGTACGTCACTGACAAGCCGCGGCTCGTCCAGGACACCACCCAGGCGGAGCTGGACTACATCGCCGCCAGGGCGGTGGAGGCAGAGCTCGCCAAGGAGGCCAGCAGCGCCAGTGGCGTGGAGGACAAGGCCGCGACGGAGGCGGAGGAGAAGGAGCTCGCCCAGTGGGCGGAGGCAGCTGGGGAGGCCAGCAGCGCCGGCACCGGGGCCCCTCTTGTCGAAGATGTGGTCGACGAGTCGTCGTTGTCGGAGGAGGCCGAGGCTGTCGACCCTCCGGCCATGGGGAGAGGGCGAGTCCTGCGGCGGGCCACCTCTGGCGAGCCGGTTCGGCCCAGCAGGGTCGGGCAGCCCCGGCAAGCTCAGGAAGCATCCGCACGCCAGACGAGGGCCGTGATTGCGAAGAAATTGGTGAAGGCCGCGGTGGCGAAGGGGAAAGCATCTGCCTCCTCTTCGTCCAAGCGCGTCCAGACTCCGCCGCCCTCCCCTCTCCCGGCAGACGTCGACATGGACGTCGATGCAGAGGTCACCTTTGACTTCGGGTCCCTCAGCCCAAGGAGGAAGAGGAAAGCAGCAGAGGAGGAGGTGGAGGACGAGTAAGTATCTTGTCCCTTTCTGTCATCTCCGTTTCCTCGGATCATGCCACTTACCTTGATTCGTATTCATCTTTGCAGGGATGCGGAGACACTGGCCCAGAGGGTGAAGAGGGCCAGGGCTTCAGCGAGGGGCCATCCCCCGGCAGGCACTTCTGGCACACCTCTGGTGGTGTTGACCAGCCCGGACAGCAGCCCCCGGCACAACCCCCAGCGTAAGTTCACCGCTGACCCCTCGTCGACGTGTGTTGTGGGCATGATCTCTTGGTGCTGACCTTGCCGCGGTTGTAGGAGGAGGACAACAGCAGGAGGAGCCACAGAGGGCTACCCCAACATGCCGCCCCCATCGACTACGCCGCCCCGAGGGGCGTCCCCGGCAAGGGCGCCAAGCACCGAGCCCATGCACATGGAGGAGGAGGAGGAGAACCAGGGCGCTGGTGGCTTCGCCTCGGCGCCAAATGTCGGGGGGAGGGGACTTGTGCTTCCCAGCCCGGCACGGGTAAGTCGCTCATCTTCCGTCCCTGTTCTTTTTTGTTCTTTCTGAATCTTGATCTCGGCTTTGCCTTATCCCCCTCCTTGGTATCCAGATCCCCCGTCGGTGGACCAGGAGGACATAGACACCGTCATCGGGGATGTCGCTAAGGCCGCCGAGGCGGAGGCCAAGAAAATCGCCGCCAAGGAGGCCGCCCAGGGCGCTGCTAAGGACGCCGCCAAGGGGCCCGCCGGGGAGCCCGGCAAGGGGCCTGCCGGGGAGGCCGGCAAGGCCGCTGCCGAGGAGGAGGTGGTTGATGACCAGCCTTCCTCCTCTGCTGCCTCTGGCTCCGGCAGTATCTGAGGGTGACCGACGACCTTTTCGTCCACCTCCCAGGGTCGTCGAGCTCCAGGGCGCCTGTCGAGGGAGAGGTGTTCGACGAGGAGGTGCTTGCCGCCGCCGGGCTCGAGGTTGTTGACGAACCGAGCACCGGTGGCGACGGTTCTCAGGAGGAGCGGCTTCTCCAGGCCATGGGCGCCAACTTCCGGAAGCTCCAGGCGCTCCATCGCGCCCGCCTGGACAAGGCCAAGTCCAGGATGGCAACGGTGGACAAGGCGGAGGCGGACCTCAAGGTGCGCATCGCCGAGATGCAGACTTAGTTCCGCTAGGCTTGCGAGGAGCTGAAGGTTGCCCAGGGTGAGCTGGCCAAGCGTGACGTGGAGCTCACCATGAAGCGGGCCGACATTGAGAAGGCCCAGCAGACGGCGGAGAACTTGGCCGCCGCCGCCGAGGCCGCTCGAACCCAGCACCAGGCCGCGCTGAACTCGCAGGAGGAGGACCTTGCCGCGCGTGAGGAGAAGCTTGCCGCAACGCTCCGCGGCAAGGATGAGGAGGTGGAGAAGCTCGTCGTGTAGCGGACCCAGGAGCTGGAGTAGAGGCACAAGGAGGCGCTCGATGCCCAGGCTCTGGTTCACGCCGACAAGGTGAAGGAGCTGGAGGTGGCGCGGGACGAGCTGAAGAAGCAGGCCCTGGAGCTGACGGGGGAGAGGGACGCGACCAAGGGCGCATTGGCTGACGCGAAGGCCGCAGTCCTTGGCAAGGCCAAGCTGCTCTCCACAGCCAACAACTCCATTAGGGACCTGAAGCTGAAGCTGGATGGCCTCGAGGGGATGCTCTCGGAGGCCAAGGCCCGGGAGGGGACCCTGTCCAAGGAGCTGGAGACCGAGAAGCAGCTGCAAAAGAACGAAGCCGCCAACCACAAGGATTCCGTAGAGGGTGTGAACTGCTGGATCGGCCGTCTCGTGGACGTCGCTGGCAGGATCACCACGCAGCTGGCTACCATGGGGATGCCAAATGTGAGGTACGCCCCAGAGTGCAGCGGGACTACCAACGCCAAGCTGACCCTGTTCTTCGAGGGCGTCCTCGGGGCCCTGGAGCAGCTTCACTCCAACCGGGCGGCCTCCCTGGCCGATGAGTCCTAGAGACTTTGCCGGGGTGCCATGACCAAGGTCCTCACCAAGGTGGCATACTGGTATCCTGACCTCGACTTAGACGCCGCGCTGGAGAGCTTGCCGGAGGATGCTGACCTCGCACCGCTCAAGGAGCGTATCAAGCCCGTCATCAGCGGTATCGACAGAATTCAGAGGGTGGAGGGCCAGCGCCGGGATTATGCACCCCGTTTCTTATCGTCGCTGGAGGTTCATGACCAAGACAATTTCTATCTTTAGTTAGAACCGTGGTGGCAATTGATGTAATATAACACTGCAGTACTTTTGATATGATGCATGTTATTTTCCTGTTCAACCTCTCTTTGTATGTCCACCCTACGTTTATCGGGTAGGCTTGCCGGCGCGTAAACCCAAGGCGGCGTCTTGAGGACGGATCCCCAATGGCCTGCCGGGTGTGCATGCTGCCGGGCGAACCACCTTACCGCCCTTAACGCGGCCGCTTGAACTGTCGAAATCGAGAGCATTGCCAATTGCGGAAGGCTACCCTGCCACCCTCGACGCGGCTGCTTGAGCTGTTGAGCAGACTCGAAACAGAACAAGGGCGTTGCCAATCGCGGGAGGGCCCCTTGGCGTGCAGGTTTTCCATACAAAGAACGAGATATCCGAGGGGAATAACCTTATATAAAAAGGAAATATTTAAAGTTCGGCATGACTTAGCTTTCCCGTCACCGCACTGGCGCCCTTCGCGCTTGCAGGCAGCGCCGTCCTCTTGGCCGTCTTATTCTCCGGAAGCCGTGGCCACGAGAAACTGCTAAGCCGGCTGCTAAACCAGATTCTCACAACTGCACCCCTACCTGGCGCGCCAAAGGTGTTGGTGGAAAACGACACCTATGGGAACACAAGAATCCCTACTACGGTTGGCAGGGCGCGGGGTCGTGAGAAGAGCAGGTCTAACAGGAAGCACACGGATCGTTTACCCAGGTTCGGTCCGCGAGGATGCGTAATACCCTAGTCCCGCTTTGGTGGATGTATTGAGTGTTCTTGTGTTCTTGAGCTAGCTACGGGGTGCAACTTGCCCAAAAGAGCCGAATCCCTCTGCAGTATGCCATGGGCCTCCTTTTATAGTCGAAAGGGGCTGCCACAGTGGCACACAGGAGGTGGAAAGGTCTATAGTGTTGCGAGCTTATCGCCCGAATTACAGGACAAGATGCATTTAATGTGTCGCTTAGGTGTCCCTTAGCTTTATCAGGGACGGGAACGAGGCCCGTCCCGTCCGTCGCCACTCCGCCTTGCTTCGACACGCGCCCAGGCCAGCGATGCGTGCGGTGCCATGTAGGCAGGCAGGCTGCTGAGGTGGCGCGATGGTCGAACCTTCATGAAGATCTGCATGCCACCACGCAGGTGCTTGCTGAGTTGGCGTAGAGGCCGCCCGTCGCCACGCAGGTGCCTGCCCAGCTGGTTGAGCTAGCAGCTGCTTGGGGACGGCGGTGGAGTCTTGGCTGGGGCGGGCCTGGCAGTGGCCCCGCTGATGCCCTCGGCAAGAGCCTTGCCGGGGGCCCGGCAAGGGTCTTGCCGTGGCATTGCAGTTGTCCCCGGCAAGGCGCTTGCCGGGGGTCTTGTGGATCTCCTCGGCTAGGATACCATCGAGGGTCGCCGTCTTCTTGGTCCTCATCTGATCTCAGATGTTTATGATCTTGACAAAGATCTGCATGCCACAACGGAGGTGCCTCCCGAGCCTTGGTCCCAACGTAGTCGTTGGCGGCGTTTGGAACTCTTGGGCTCAAGGGTGGCTCACTCCGCTGGTGTTGGGCGAGCTGCCCCGGCAAGGCTCTTGCTGGGGCTACTGAGGCTGCCCCGACAAGGGTCTTGCCGGGGGAACCTGCTTTGCCCCTCTGCTCTTCGGGTTCTTGGTCTTGGCGTTGCCTTGTTTGTCCTGGGCTTCGGCTTTTCTCCGGCTTCCCTCCTTTGCCCTGCTATGTGCGGCCGTGGCGCGCGGCTCTGACTGCGCGTGCACAAGTAAAGGGGTCAAAAGGAGAGCCCCTACTTTTGTACACCGACACTCTTTACTCATTCCGTAATGCATCACCCCACAACTAACTCGTTAGTCACATTGCTTGCAAGGCTTATAGTGATGTGCATTACCGAGAGGGCCCAGAGATACCTCTCCGATACTCGGAGTGACAAATCCTAATATTGATCTATGCCAACCCAACAAACACCTTTGGAGACACCTGTAGAGCATCTTTATAATCACCTAGTTATGTTGTGACGTTTGATAGCACACAAGGCGTTCCTCCAGTATTCGGGAGTTGCATAATATCATATTCAGAGGAATATGTATAAGTCATGAAGAAAGCAATAGCAATAAAACTAAACGATCATAATGCTAAGCTAACGGATGGGTCTTGTCCATCACATCATTCTCTAATGATGTGATCCCGTTCATCAAATGACAACACATGTCTATGGTCAGGAAACTTAACCATCTTTGATTAACGAGCTAGTCAAGTAGAGGCATACTAGGGACACTCTGTTTTGTCTATCTATTCACACATGTAATAAGTTTCCGGTTAATACAATTCTAGCATGAATAATAAACATTTATCATGATATAAGGAAATATAAATAACAACTTTATTACTGCCTCTAGGGCATATTTCCGTACAAGGACCTTGAAAGCAGGCACACGTACAAGGACCTGCTTGTACATACCCCGTGAGTCCGTACAAGGACCTCGAAAGCAGGCACACGTGGTTGGGAAGATCTGGATCATCGAACCCCGTGGGCTACTGGCAGAAGACCTGCTCCTCGAGGTGACCATGAAGGAAGGCGTTGGAGACGTCCATCTAGTGCACTGACCAAGAATGGGAGACCGCAAGGTGGAGAACCGTGCGAATCGTGCTGGGCTTAACGAACGGAGCGAAGGTGTCGGTGAAGTCGATGCTAGCATGCTGTCGGAAGCCACGAACAACCCAACGTGCTTTATAGCGATCAAGGGTACCATCAGGACGGAGCTTGTGTTTGAAGACCCACTTCCCGGTAATCACGTTGGCGTGCTGGGGACGGGGAACAAGCTGGCATGTCCGGTTGCCCTGCAGGGCATCAAACTCCTCTTGCATCGCAGCCATCCGGAGCAGGTCACGAAGAGCGGCTCGAACGTAGGATGGCAATGGCGATGGCGTAGAGGTGGATGCCACATGGACGTAGTCATCCAAGGCGTAGCGCGAGCTCGGGCGAAAAATGCCAGCATGGGCGCGGGTGACCGGACCGTCCATGGGAGACTCGGCCGCAGGCGCCGACGAGGAGGGCCACGGAGTTGCCAGGACCACGAACGCCGAGGCGAGCGCTGAGGTGATAACCCACAAGTATAGGGGATCGCAACAGTTTTCGAGGGTAGAGTATTCAACCCAAATTTATTGATTCGACACAAGGGGAGCCAAAGAATATTGTCAAGTATTAGCAGCCGAGTTGTAATTTCAACCACACCTGAAAGACTTAATATCTGCAGCAAAATATTTAGTAGCAAATTAGTATGGAAGTAGCGGTAACAGTGGCAAAAGTAACAGTAGCAGTTTTGTAGCAATTGTAACAGTAAGAACGGAGAAGTAACAAAGCAAAGATCAATATGTGAAAAGCTCGTAGGCAATGTATAAATGATGGATAATTATGTTGGATGGCATTCATCATGCAACGGTTATAACATAGGGTGACACAGAACTAGCTCCAATTCATCAATATAATGTAGGCATGTATTTCAAATATAGTCATACGTGCTTATGGAAAAGAACTTGCATGACATCTTTTGTCCTACCCTCCTGTGGCAGCGGGGTCCTATTGGAAACTAAGGGATATTAAGGCCTCCTTTTAATATAGTACCGGACAAAAGCATTAGCACTTAGTGAATACATGAACTCCTCAAACTACAGTCATCACCGGGAGTGGTCCCGACTATTGTCACTCCGAGGTTGCCGGATCATAACACGTAGTAGGTGACTATAGACTTGCAAGATAGGATCAAGAACACAAATATATTTATGAAAACATAATAGGTTTAGATCTGAAATCATGGCACTCGGGCCCTAGTGACAAGCATTAAGCATAGAAAAGTCATAGCAACATCAATCTTAGAACATAGTGGATGCTAGGGATCAAACCCTAACAAAACTAACTCGATTACATGGTAAATCTCATCCAACCCATCACTGTCCACCAAGCCTATGATGGAATTACTCACGCACGGCGGTGAGCATCATGAAATTGGTGATGGAGGATGGTTGATGATGATGATGGCGACGGATTCTCCTCTCCGGAGCCCCGAACGGACTCCAGATCTGCCCTCCCGAGGAAGAACAGGGCTTGGCGGCGGCTCCATATCATAAAACGCGATGAATCTTTCTCTCTGATTTTTTTCTCCCTGAAAGTGAATATATGGAGTTGGAGTTGAGGTCGGTGGAGGTCCAGGGGGCCCACAAGGTCGGAGAGCGCGCCCTAGGGGGGTGGGCGCACCCCCACCCTTGTGGCTAGGGTGTGGGCCCTGCTGCTGATTCTTTCGCCAATATTTTTTATTCCAAAAGTTATCTCCGTTGATTTTCAGGTCATTCCGAGAACTTCTTATTCTGCACAAAAATAACACCATGGCAATTCTACTGAAAACAACGTTAGTCCGGGTTAGTTTCATTCAAATCATGCAAGTTAGAGTCCAAAACAAGGGCAAGAGAGTTTGGAAAAGTAGATACGACGGTGATATATCAACTCCCCCAAGCTTAACCCATTGCTTGTCCTCAAGCAATTCAGTTGACAAACTGAAAGTGATAAAGAAAAAAACTTTTATAAACTCTGTTTGATCTTGTTGTTACAAGTATGTAAAGCCAGCATTCAAGTTTTCAGCAAAGATTATGAACTAACCATATTCACAATAACGTTTAGGTCTCACATTTACTCATATCAATGGCATAATCAACTAGCGAGCAATAATAATATATCTCGGATGACAACACTTCTTCAAAACAATCATGATATGATATAACACGATGGTATCTCGCTATCCCTTTCTGAGACCGCAAAACATAAGTGCAGAGCACCTCTGAAGATCAAGGACTGACTGGACATTGTAATTCAAGGTAAAAGAGATCCAGTCATACTCAATATAAATTAATAACAATGCATACAAATGACAGTGGTGCTCTATAACTAGTGCTTTTTATAAGCGGATGATGACTGAACAATAAAAGTAAATAGATAGACCCTTCGCAAAGGGAAGCAGGGATTTGTAGAGGTGTCAGAGCTCGAGTTTTGAAATAGAGATAAATAATACTTTGAGCTGTATACTTTCATTGTCAACGTAACAACAAAGAGATCTCGGTATGTTCCATGCTACATACATTATAGGCGGTTCCCAAACAGAATGGTAAAATTTATACTCCCCCGCCACCAACAAGCACACTCCACGGCTGGTCCGAAACAACGGGTACCGTCCAACTAACAATAGTCTTGGGGGAGTTTTATTTGCAATTATTTTGATTTCATTTGCTTTGAGCATGGGACTGGGCATCCCGGTTACCAGCCATTTTCTCGTGAATGATGAGCAGAGTCCACTCATCGTGAGAATAACCCACCTAGCATGGAAGATATTGATAGCCCTAGTTGGTACATGTGCTATTTGAGCATACAAAACAGATTATCATTTGAAGGTTTAGAGTTTGGCATGTGCAAATTTACTTGGAACGGCAGGTAAATACCGTATATAGGAAGGTATGGTGGACTCATATGGAACAACTTTGGGTTTATGAAAGTGGATGCACAAGCAGTATTCCTGCGTAGTGCAAGTGAAGGCTAGAAAGAGACTGGGAAGCGACCAACTAGAGAGTGACAACAGTCATAAACATGCATTGAGATTAACCAACATTGAATGCAAGCATGAGTAGGATATAAATCACCATGAACATAAATATCGTAGAGGCTATGTTGATTTTGTTTCAACTACATTCGTGAACATGAGCCAAGTCAAGCCACTCGAAGCATTCAAAGGAGGATACCATCCTATCATACTACATCACAACCATTTTAATTTCCATGTTGGCATGCAAGGTAAACCATTTTTTAGAACTATGCAAGGTAAACCATTATAAACTCCTAGCTAATTAAGCATGGCATGAGTAACTACAATCTCTAGTTGTCATTGCAAACATGTTTCATTCATAATAGGCTAAATCATGAACGATGAACTAATCATATTTACAAAAACAAGATAGGTCGAGTTCATACCAGCTTTTCTTCATCTCAATCATTTCATCATATGTCGTCATTACTGCCTTTCACTTGCACGACCGAACGGTGTGGATAATAATAATAGTGCACGTGCATTGGACTAAGCTGGAATTTGCAAACATTTATTCAAAGGAGAAGACAAGGTAATATAGGCTCTTTGTTAGATCAACAATAATGCATATGAGAGCCACTCAACATTTTCATCGTGATCTTCTCCTCTCGACCCCCAAAGAAAAGAAAAGAAATTCAAAGAAACACACTAAAATATTTTTGGAGTTTTTGTTTTTCTGCAGAAGGTAAAGCAAGAACGAGAAAAAATATTTACACGGGAAAACTCCCAACAAGCACGAGAAATCTTTTGGGTTTTCTATTAATATTACAACTAAGCATGCATAGAAAGTAAACTAACTACAACTATTTTTTTGTTTTTCTTAAGGTTTTTCAAGCACACAAGAAGAAAGCGAAAAAAATAAATAAACAAGCATGGATAATAAAATGAAAAAGTATGAGCACCGACAACTAAAATGAGTGTGTGAACATGAATATAATGTCGCTGAGAAATACGTACTCCCCCAAGCTTAGACTTTTGGCCCAAGTTGGTCTACGCCCATGGATCAAAGTAGTTCTCTCCGGTGTACTGAGGAGGATCCTGGGGGTTCCACTGGTTAGCGAGCTCCTGTGGATCCCACTGATAAATAGACTCTTGATATGGATCAGGTGATGGCTCTGGCTCAGGAGGTGGGGATCGTGTCCCCTCCCAGTATGCATGAATATCCGCGGGCAAAACAATGTACCTGCCTGAATGGATATCGAACAAAATAGGAGCAGGCAAGGTAACAATCTGAAAAGTATTCTCGCTAAATACCAGGTTATAAATAAGTCTCTTTTCCTCATCATGTCAAATAAACTTATGTGCTACCATGTTGTCATAATCTAAATATATAGTGGGTAGCAATTTCTCTTCTTTTTTCATAGGGCCTAATGGGTATCTCAAAGTGTTTGGCAAGGCGAGTGGCAAAGATACCTCCAACAATAGGACCGTTTGCACGGTTCATACTCAACCGTCTAGCAACCATAGCGCCCAAACTGTAAGTTCTATCTCTGTGTAAAGCGTGGCGCAAAATAGCGAGGTCAGGGGCACTAAGGACCCCACTCTCTCCACGACCAATTAAACATCTCCCAGCAAATAATGAGTAGTAGCGTAAAACAGGAAGATGTATACTAGCCACTCTCGCTCCCGACACTCCTCTACCTTCCCCTATGATAATTCAATGAATAAGGCCTTCCACATCACTTGGAGGTGGCTCCTCAACGCTGCCCTCATAAGGTAATTTACAAACCTCACAAAAGTCATAAAGCGTCATTTCTTTGTACTCATCATATAAGTGAAAGTCTACCGTGGGTGGTGATTTCCTAGCATGAAAATTAAAAAATTTCATGGAAGTATTAGTGAGTAGGAGATACTGAGTACACCGGTCGAGGAGGAAGTCGGTGATGTCTGCATTCCCAGCCAAATAATAGAAAACATCATAAATCCCGGCTGCTTATAAGAATGCATCACATGGCCATTCGCACGGCCAAATTTCCGCGGCACGAGGAAGATTATATTTGGGTTTTCCTTCTCCTCATTTTCTTTTTCCTTCGAACCCCAGCTTGAGGAGCCTCTCAACAATCTCCTTAACATTTTCTTCCTCTGAAAATTTCTGAAATTTTTAGTAACTCAAAATAAAAGTGAACCAAACTAACTAAAATTGATAGCAACTACCCCTACAAGTGTCTAGAGGCTAAACCATGCATCAAAACTACTTTGGACCATATAAATTTGACATGCAAGCTCAAGAACAAGGTCACCTCAACAGCAAAAATTTGCAATGAATAAAGTCCTAGAACAAAAACTAATTGGACCATTGGAGGAGTCACATACCGATGAACAATCCCCCAAAGCAGTTTTGTGAATGGGTCTTTGAGCAAGGAGATCGAAAATGGCAGCAAGATGAGCAAGAACACAAGTTTGAGCAATGGAGTGATTTTTTCTGGAGGAAGAAGGAGTGGATGGATGCTAGAATAAATGGAGGGGGGCACGTGGGGCCCACAAGGTCAGGGGCGCGCCCTCCACCCTTGTGGCCAGCTGGTGAGGCCCCCTGGTGTGTTCTTTGCACCAGAAATTCTTAAATATTGCATAAAAATCATACTAAATTTTAAGGGCATTTGGAGAACTTTTATTTTTGGGACATTTTTTATTGCACGGATAATTCAGAAAACAAACAGAAAATACTATTTTTGCTTTATTTAAACTAAATAACAGAAAGTAAAAGAGTGGTTATAGAGAGTTGTGCTTTCTAAATTCATCCATCTCATGCTCATCAAAAGGAATCCATTAACGAGGTTGATCAAGTCTCATTAACAAACTTCTTCCGAGTGACATGAAACCGAAGAACTTTCGAATAACACTAGGTTACCTCCGCAGGGATATGCATGTCCCCAACATTAAGAATATCATATTTCTTTTTGACAGTAGGTAGAGGGAATTCAAAACCTCCAATAGTAATAGTTGAAAATTTTCCAATAGCATTGATACTATGAACTTGAGGTTGTTTCTTCGGGAAGTGTACTGTATGCTCATTACCATTAACATGAAAAGTGACATTGCCTTTGTTGCAATCAATAATAGCCCCTATAGTATTCAAAAAGGGTCTACCAAGAATGATCGACATACTGTCGTCCTCGGGAATATCAAGAATAACCAAATCCGTTAAGATAGTAACGTTTGCAACCACAACAGGCACATCCTCACAAATACCGATAGGTATAGCATTTAATTTATCAGCCATTTGGAAAGATATTTCAGTAGGTGTCAACTTATTCAATTCAAGTCTACGATACAAAGACAAAGGCATAACACTAACACCGGCTCCAAGATCACATAAGGCAGTTTTAACATAGTTTCTTTTAATGGAGCATGGTATAGTTGGTACTCCTGTATCTCCAAGTTCCTTTGGTATTCCACCCTTAAAAGAATAATTAGCAAGCATGGTGGAGATTTCAGCTTCAGGTATCTTTCTTTTATTTGTAACAACATCTTTCATATACTTAGCATAAGGAGGCATTTTAAGCATATCAGTCAAACGCATATGCAAAAAATAGGTCTAATCATTTCAGCAAAGTGTTCAAAATCCTCATCATCCTTTTTCTTGGATGGCTTAGGAGGAAAGGGCATGGGTTTCTGAACCCATGGTTCTCTTTCTTTACCATGTTTCCTAGCAACAAAATCAATCTTATCATAACGTTGACTCTTTGATTGTGGGTTATCAAGATCAACATCAGGTTTAATCTCTACATCATTATCATTACTAGGTTGAGCATCAACATGAACATCATTATTAACATTATCACTAGGTTCATGTTCATCACTCGATTGTGTCTCAGCATCAGAAATAGAAATATCATTGGGATTCTCAGGTGTGTCTATAGTAGGTTCACTAGCATGCAAAGTCCTATTAGTTTTCTTTTTCTTTTTATTACTAGGACTAGGTGAATCAGTATTAGTTCTCTGAGAAGCTTGCTCAACTCTCTTAGGATGACCCTCAGGATACAAAGGTTCCTGGGTCAGTTTATCACCTCTAGTCATAACCCTAACATCATTATCATTATTCTTATTATTCAACTCATTAAGCAAATCATCTTGGGCCTTAAGTACTTGTTCTACTTGAGTTGTGAGCATGGAAGCATGTTTAGTAATAAGCTTAAGATCATTAACAGTTCTACTCATATAATTTCCCAAGTGGTCAAGCATGTAAGCATTACGTTTCAATTGTCTACTAACATAAGCATTGAAATTCTCTTGTTTAACAATAAAATTATCAAACTCATCAAAGCATTGACTAGTAGACTTATTATGAGGAATATCACCTTCATGAAGTCTACGGAGAGAGTTTACCTCTACTACCTGTGTCGGGTTAACAAGCCCATGTATTTCTTCAATGGGTGGTAGATTCTTAACATCTTCAGCTTTAATACCTTTTTCTTTCATAGATTTCTTTGCCTCTTGCATATCTTCAGGACTGAGAAATAGAATACCCCTTTTCTTCGGAGTTAGCTTCAGAGTTGGTTCAGGGAGTGTCCAATCATTTTCATTACTCAATATATTGTTCAATAGCAATTCAGCTTGCTCAACAGTTCTTTCCCTAAAAACACAACTAGCACAACTATCCAGGTGATCTCTGGAAGCATCAGTTAGTCCATTATAAAAGATATCAAGTATTTCATTTTTCTTGAGAGGATGATCGGGCCAAACATTAAGTAATTGGAGAAGCCTCCCCCAAGCTTGTGGGAGACTTTCTTCTTCAATTTGCACAAAATTATACATTTCCCTTAAAGCAGCTTCTTTCTTATGAGCGGGGCAATATTTGGCAGAGAAGTAATAAATCATATTCTGGGGACTACGCACACAACTAGGAGCAAGAGAATTAAACCATATCTTAGCATCACCCTTTAATGAGAAAGGAAATAATTTAAGAATATAGTAATAGAGAATTTTTTCCTCATGAGCAAATAGGGTGGCTATATCTAATTTAGTAAGATGTGCCACAACAGTTTCATATTCATAACCATGAAAAGGATCAGATTCAACCAAAGTAATTAAGTCAGCATCGACAGAGAATTCATAATCCTTATGAGTAACAAAGATAGGTGAAGTAGCAAAAGTGGGATCATATTTCATTCTAGCATTCAAGGATTTTTCTTTCAGCTTAGCTAACAATTTCTTAAGATCCTCTCTATCATTACAAGCAAATAAGTCTCTAGCAGTTTCTTCATCCATAACCTAACCCTCAGGCACAACAGGTAATTCATATCTAGGGGGAGAATCATAATCATAATCTTCAACAATATCATCAGTTTCAGTAATTTCATTCTCTCTAGCCCTAGCAAGTTGTTCATCAAGAAATTCACCTAGTGGCACAGTATTATCAAGCACAGAAGTAGTTTCATTAAAAGCATCATGCATAGCAGAAGTGGCACATCAATAACATGCGACATATTGGAATCGATAGCAGGTGTAGGTGTCACAAGTTCACTCAAAACAGAAGGAGAATCAAGTGCAGAGCTAGATGGCAGTTCCTTACCTCCCCTCATAGTTGAGGAAAAAATCTTAGTTCTTTGATCTTTCAAATTCCTCATAGTGATCAACAGATATAAATCCCAAGTGACTCAGAGAATAGAGCTATGCTCCCCGGCAACGGCGCCAGAAAAAGGTCTTGATAACCTACAAGTATAGGGGATCGCAATAGTTTTTGAGGGTAGAGTATTCAACCCAAATTTATTTATTCGACACAAGGGGAGCCAAAGAATATTCTCAAGTATTAGCTGTTGGGGAACGCGGTAATTTCAAAAAAAATTCCTACGCACATGCATGATCCATCTAGGTGATGGATAGCAACGAGTGGGGAGAGTGTTGTCCACGTACCCTCGTAGACCGAAAGCGAAAGCGTTATGAGAACGAGGTTGATGTAGTCGTATGTCTTCACGATCCGACCGATCCTAGTACCGGAAGTATGGAACCTCCGCGATCTGCACACATTCAGCTCGGTGACATCCCACGAACTCTAGATCCAGCTGAGGTCGAGGGAGAGTTTCGTCAGCACGACGGCGTGATGACGGTGATGATGAAGTTACCGACGCAGGGCTTCGCCTAAGCACTACAAAGATATGACCGAGGTGGAAATCTGTGGAGGGGGGCACCGCACACGGCTAAACAATCAACTGTGTGTCTATGGGGTGCCCCCTCCCCCGTATATAAAGGAGTGGAGGAGGGGAGGGTCGGCCCTCTCATGGCGCGCCCTAGGGGGGAGTCCTACTCCCGGTGGGAGTAGGATTCCCCCTTTCCCTAATTGGAGTATGAGAAGAAGGAAGAGGGAGAGGGAGAGAAGGAAAGGGGGGCGGCCCCCCTCCCAATTCGGATTGGGCTGGGGGGGGGGCGCCCCCACCTTGGCTGCCTCCTAGTCTCTCCCACTAAGGCCCATTAAGGCCCAATGACTCCCCGGGGGGTTCCGGTAACCTCCCAGTACTCCGGAAAAATGCCCGAACCACCCGGAACCTTTCCGGTGTCCAAACATAGCCTTCCAATATATCAATCTTTTTTCCGACCATTTCGAGACTCTTCCTCGTGTCCGTGATCACATCCGGGACTCTGAAGTACCTTCGGTACATCAAAACACATAAACTCATAATACCGATCGTCATCGAACGTTAAGCGTGCGGACCCTACGGGTTTGAGAACTATGTAGACATGACCGAGACTCACTTCCGGTCAATAACCAATAGCGGAACCTTGATGCTAATATTGGTTCCTACTTATTCTACAAAGATCTTTATCGGTCAAACAACATAACAACATACGTTGTTCCCTTTGTCATTGGTATGTTACTTGCCCGATATTCGATCATCGGTATCTCAATACCTAGTTCAATCTCGTTACCGGCAAGTCTCTTTACTCGTTCCGTAATGCATCATCCTGCAACTAACTCATTAGTCACATTGCTTGCAAGGCTTATAGTGATGTGCATTACCGAGAGGGCCCAGAGATACCTCTCCAACAATCGGAGTGACAAATCCTAATCTTGATCTATACCAACTCAACAAACACCATCGGAGACACCTGTAGAGCATCTTTATAATCACCCAGTTACGTTGTGACATTTGATAGCACACAAAGTGTTCCTGGGGTATTCGGGAGTTGCATAATCTCATAGTCATAGGAACATGTATAAGTCATGAAGAAAGCAATAGCAACAAACTAAACGATCATTGTGCTAAGCTAACGGATGGGTCAAGTCAATCACATCATTCTCTAATGATGTGATCCTGTTAATCAAATGACAACTCATGTCTATGGCTAGGAAACTTAACCATCTTTGATTCAACGAGCTAGTCAAGTAGAGGCATACTAGTGACACTCTGTTTGTCTATGTATTCACACATGTACTAATTTTCCGGTTAATACAATTCTAGCATGAATAATAAACATTTATCATGATATAAGGAAATATAAATAACAACTTTATCATGTTTTGCTCGTGAGAGAGGCTTAGTCAACGGGTCTGCAACATTCAGATCCGTATGTATCTTGCAAATCTCTATGTCTCCCTCTTGACTTGATCGCGGATGGAATTGAAGCATCTCTTGATGTGCTTGGTTCTCTTGTGAAATCTGGATTCCTTTGCCAAGGCAATTGCACCAGTATTGTCACAAAAGATTTTCATTGGACCCGATGCACTAGGTATGACACCTAGATCGGATATGAACTCCTTCATCTAGAATCCTTCATTTGCTGCTTCCGAAGTAGCTATGTACTCCGCTTCACACGTAGATCCCGCCACGACGCTTTGGTTAGAACTGCACCAACTTACAGCTCCACCGTTCAATATAAATACGTATCCGGTTTGTGACTTAGAGTCATCCGGATCAGTGTCAAAGCTTGCATCGACGTAACCATTTACGACGAGTTCTTTGTCACCTCCATAAACGAGAAACATATCCTTAGTCCTTTTCAGGTATTTCAGGATGTTCTTGACCGTTCTCCAGTGATCCACTCCTAGATTACTTTGGTACCTCCCTGCTAAAGTAATAGCAAGGCACACATCAGGTCTGGTACACAACATTGCATACATGATAGAACCTATGGCTGAAGCATACGGAATGACTTTCATTTTCTCTCTATCTTCTACAGTGGTCAGGCATTGAGTCTGACTCAACTTCACACCTTGTAACACAGGAAAGAACCCTTTCTTTGCTTGATCCACTTTGAACTTCTTCAAAACTTTATCAAGGTATGTGCTTTGTGAAAGTCCAATTAAGCGTCTTGATCTATCTCTATAGATCTTGATGCCCAATATATAAGCAGCTTCACCGCGGTCTTTCATTGAAAAACTCTTATTCAAGTATCCTTTTATGCTATCCAGAAATTCTATATCATTTCCAATCAACAATATGTCATCCACATATAATATTAGAAATGCGATAGAGCTCCCACTCACTTTCTTGTAAATGCAGCCTTCTCCAAAAGTCTGTATAAAACTGTCACGACCGGTTTTTCAATAAAATAATTATTGAGAGACCAATCCCTTTTATGGACCAGTAAGGAAGTATTCCTTCTCACTGGTAGACAATATCTTGGTCACAGAAGAAAAATACCAGGAGTACTGAATATAATACAAGTTGAGCGGAGACTGCCCAACAATTTATTACATGCACGCCGATAAACAAGACGGCGGATAGGGTGGCATACTACTAACTCACGATAATAACGGTGGTGGAAAAATCACCGCGAAGCGAGTGATATGATTCCAGAAGACTACAGCTCTTCGAGCGTCGGAGAGAGGCTCGAGGAGACTTATTGCGGGTGGCGGAAGCGTATATAATACAAGTGACCAATATTCGGGATCGCGCAGGACTGACTGGGACTCCTCTAGGCGTCGGACGTGCTATCAAACTCTTCATCCAAGAGATCGCCTTCGTCAACATCTGGCCAAATCAACAAGCCAGGTGAGTACTATGAAAGTACTCGCAAGACAGTTCGGACATAAGATATAACAAATGTAAACATGAAGCATATGAACAATTTATCCAGTGTGTTCGGACATAGAGATAATAAATACTGGGTGCCAAGCGAGGGTCTGAATGACGCCTCGAGCGGAAACTGCAGAATAGTAATACTGGTGCCAAACGAGTGTCTGAATGACTCCTCGAGCGGAAAATGCAATAATAGTAATACTGGTGCCAAACGAGTGTCTGAATGACTCCTCAAGCGGAAAATGCAAGAATAATAATGCTGGTGCCAAACGAGTGTCTGAATGACTCCTCGAGCGGAAAATGCAAGAATAGTAATACTGGTGCCAAATGAGTGTCTGAATGACTCCTCGAGCGGAAAATGCAAGAATAATAATGCCACAGTCGGGCGTCGGGGCGACACCACATAAAGGGCTTATAACAGAAAATAAAAGACGAACATGCCACAGTCGGACGTCTGCGCGACGTCACATAAAGGGCTTATATTGTAGCTCAATAATACAATAGTTCGGGAACATAAAATATCACAAGTACGAGACAAATATAAAGTTAGTCCATCCACAGGAATAACAATAAACTGGATTTACCACTTGAGCTTGTTCACCGGGGACAAGTTTTCCACGCGGATAGATATGGATATAATGATTACACTACTTGATCATGGATACGATGATTTGGAAGGAATTGACTCTGCAGAGTTTGTACTTAACCACAGCCAACGGATTTCAGTAGTCACGGGGACTAGTTCCGTCTACGGTGTTTTGGAAGAAACACGTCTAACCAGTACACACCCAATTCAACCTTCCGAAGCCAGGGATCACCCTCGGCAACGTTCAAGAAAAACCTTGAGACGGGGAGGCTACAACCTCGCGTAGCATGGGATCAAATTTCTATACGCGCGCTCTAAGGGGGTGCCCCCCTCTCGGTCCCAACCGGAAACACCCATGCCCCCTGACCGGATGACTGGCTTTAATCCTGGGCCAAGGTACCATCATCCCGGCCTCTCTGTTTGGTGTGTACACGGAAAGAGGTTACCAACTTACTAAACCGCATCCTGGCAAATGAAACATGTGGTAGCACGGAAGGGGGAAAGAACGATAACGTGACTCCGTCCACGTTAACGTCAGAAATAGTCGGATGACGCAAGGCTGGTATGCTACAACAGTACCACCTTGCTGCCCTTCATGTCACCACATGATTAGGCCATCTCTCATCAGAGATCATCGCAACTATGGAACATGCGGGGAAAAGAACGATAACGTGACTCCGTCCACGTTAACGTCGGAGAAAGTCGGATGACGCAAGGCTGGTATGCTACAACAGTACCACCTTGCTGCCCTTCATGTCACCACATGATTAGGCCATCTCTCATCAGAGATCATCGCAACTTTGGAACATGCGGGTAGTTGCCTTACAAGCAACGAGGTATTTACCGACACTCATATGCCACGCACAAACTTTCAAGCAAACATGCAAAACACTTATCATATCAAATGTTCAAACATGCTTGCCTGGTTCGGAGAAGTCGGAGTCTAGCTCGGCGAAGTTCGCGGCTCCGTCACCTCTTCCGGAACCTACGGCAATCACGAAAACGGGCACTAACGTGAAAACCAACGCGTGCACAGAAACTTCTCCAAATATTTTTCAAATAAATCCCATAAAAAACTAGACAAAATTTGAAGATTGTCAGAAAAAGAATCACTCAAAAATCCCTTTTTATTAAAAAGTTATAAAGGTTTCTGTCCAGGGACTTATCTGTAATGAAACAGAAAAGTTCCAGGGTTTTAACTGAGAAAACAGAAAACGGTTCGATTGGAAATGCGCAAGCTCAAGAGGGAAAACGTATTTGCCCGAAGGCGCCAACAGAAAACGGTTCGAGGAGAATAAACAGAGGCTGACATGCGGGGTCCACATGTCAGGTTTGAAAAGCTCGCCGGCGCCCGAAGACTGCGGTGGACGCCGGCGTCGAACCACGGCGAGTTAGGAGGATCGGAGGGTACCAAGAGCTTCAGCGTCTTCTTCCGCGTCGGTGGGTGGTGGACTCGACCAACGGGGAGCACCACGTCGACGGCGACACTATCTCCGGCGGACGGCGGCTCGGGTGATGGTGGGGAACTCCGGTGGAGGGCTGCAAACTTCGAATTGAAGCGCGGGTCAGAAAGAGAGGTGCATGGTGAAGCTACTGGCAAGAGAAGGGAGGCGGAGGTGCACACACGGGGGCGAATCGAGCTGGATCCCGTGGCGGGTCGCGGCGGCCGGAGTCGAGGAAGGAGACCTCCTCGGGGCTCTTCCAGTGGCTAGGCGTGCTCTAGGTGGAGTGCAGGGATGGTGGGTGCTCGAGTTGAAGCTCGGGGCCTCTATTTATAGGCGGATCGACGGGGTGGCCGTGAACGGAGAATCTCCGGCGAGCGATTACGGCGATGCAGTGGATTGGCAGGAGGTTTGAGTGGCCAGGCAGCATCAGTGGAGGTTACTGGTGTCATTCCACAGCTAAACGGAGTTGGTCTTGGCGTAATGGCGTCGGTCCACGGTGAGATGACCGCACGGGCTCGACGGCGGCAGAGAGCGCGCTCCGCGCCCTGCGGTTCACGACGAGAGCGGCAGCGCGTTCGGGGGAGTGGAAGGCCACGCGGCGAGCTCCGGTGGTTTGGGCGGCGCTGGGTGGCGCCGTCGGCGCCGTGCCTCCCGCTGGCGGCCGCAAAGCCGCCGCTGGCGTCGGTCACGGGGCGGCGCACCTTCTGCTGCTCGTCGCCGACGTCCGCAAGGTGCCAGGCGTTCGTGCGGTGCAGGAACAAGGGGGAGGGGACGAGGAGCAAGGCGACACAGTGGCACTGGCGAGATCGACAACCATCTCTGAAGAAAACGACAGTAAGCCACTGAACTGTTCTCTGAATTTTCTGAACTTGACAATGACCATGCACTGCAGGTGTTCGACAGAAAGATTTGGCTATGAGATAAATTTTTCTGGGGCTGTAACTTGGTGAGGTGACCACTCAATGCACCCAGAGGCTGCCTGATTTTACTTGGAATTTTTGGAGAAGGTTTTGAATGAATTTCACCAAATTTGACAAATCTGGTCCAAACTTGCAGTATGTGTAGTTTGAAATTTTTTGAACTGAAGACCAGTGGATCTTCATGGATCTTGGTTGAGGGTTCAAAGGACTAGGGAGGAGAGTTGGTTTGGGGGCAAAAATCAAAACAGAAAGTAGAGTTCCTTTGTAAATCACCAATGGATAGAATAGAAGACAGAAATTTATTTGAATAAGATTTAAATGGAAAATAATCACATGGGGAGGTTCAACTTGCTGGATTAGATGCCAAACATGATCCAAAGATGAGGGTAGGGTTAGGAGAGAGTATTTGCACTAAGGCCATGGCAAGAGGGAATTGTTGAAAGTGGCAAAGGATTATTCCAAAAGCCATAGTGCAAATTTCAAAGAGATTTTCAAAAGGCATTTTCCCAAGTGAAAAGTATTTTGTCTTGAGTCCAAATGAAAAGCAAGAACCTCCAAGACCAAAGACAGATCTTGGGTGAATCCAAATAAAACTTTTGCCATAAAAAAATATTTGAAAGGGAGAGTTCTTTTGAAGAAAAATTTAAATCACCTCCCTCAAGTCAAATAAAATCTTTTGAAAAATACCAAATAAAAACTTGGGTGTCACGACACCTACCCCCTTAGGAAAAATCTCGTCCTCGAGATTTCTGCTGATCCTCAAATAGATATGGATACTCTGCCCGGAGGAAATCTTCCCTTTCCCATGTAGCTTCATCCTCAGTGTGGTTGCTCCACTGAACCCTGAAAAATCTTGTCGTTTTCTGACGGGTCCTCCGTTCAGACTCTTCTAAATCTTTACTGGCCTTTCTCTGTAGGTGAGATCTGGTTGCATATCAATGTTCTCATGAGGTACATGCTTCTCCGGGTTACTCACACATTTCCTCAACTGTGAGACGTGGAATACGTCATGGACGTCTGACAGCTCCTTGGGTAGGTCTAGTTGGTAGGCTACCGTGCCTCTTCGTGCCTTTACACAAAATGGTCCAATAAATCTTGGGGCTAGCTTCCCCTTAATTTTGAACCGTTGCAGACCCCTCATAGGAGATACTCGGAGGTATACGGAATCACCGGGTTCAAAGCTGACCTCACGATGCTTCTGATCATAGTAGCTCTTTTGTCGGCTCTGTGCTGTCTTGAGTCTGTCCCTGATTTGTTTAACTTTCTCCTCGGCCTCTTTAAGCATGTCTGGGCCGAAGATACGGCTGTCACCTGTTTCTGACCAATTCAGTGGGGTACGACACCTTCGTCCGTACAATGCTTCAAAGGGTGCCATTTGCAAGCTGGCTTGGTAACTGTTGTTGTAAGCAAATTCGGCATACGGCAAACTCTCTTCCCAACTGGATCCATAGGTGAGCACACAGGCTCTTAGCATATCCTCTAGGATTTGGTTTACACGTTCCGTTTGTCCATCAGTCTGAGGGTGGTATGCTGTACTGAAAGCTAGTTGCGTGCCCAGAGCTTGTTGTAGGTGATCCCAAAATTTGGAGACGAATTGGGTGCCTCGGTCTGATATTATAGTCTTTGGGACTCCGTGCAAGCAAACTATACGGGAGAGATAAAGTTTGGCCAGTCTTTGTGTGGAGTAGGTAGTCTTCACGGGAATGAAATGAGCAACCTTGGTTAGTCGGTCTGTGATGACCCATATGGCGTCATTCCCACGTTGTGATCGGGGTAGTCCGACGATGAAATCCATTCCTATTTCATCCCATTTCCACTCCGGTATCCTGTTTGGCTGGAGTAGCCCTGCTGGCTTTTGATGCTCGGCCTTGATGCGCTGACATGAATCGCAACAAGCAATAAATGTGGCTATATCTCTTTTCATACCGTGCCACCAAAATCTTTCCTGAATGTCCTTGTACATTTTGGTTCCTCCAGGATGGATCGAGTATGGAGCGGTGTGGCTTTCCGTTAAGATTTGTTGCTTGAGTTCCTCAATGTTAGGTACGCAAAGTCTGTCTCCGTACCATAATGTTCCTTCACTGTCTGTGACGAACTCTGAAGCCTTACCAAGGTTCATTTTCTTCTTTATGCCTTCGATGCTGGGATGTCCCTGTTGAGCCTTCTTAATTTGTTCCACCAGGGTGGGTTGTATCTCCAGATTTGATACGGTGCCCTCAGAGACTAACATCATGTTGAGCCTAGCGAACTCTTGCTGAAACTCAGGCCTCAAGTTTTGCGGACCGTCATTGTCCGGGCTGGGGTTTCGACTAAGGGCATCGGCCACTACATTTGCTTTCCCTGGATGGTAGTGAATGCCGACATCATAGTCCTTGACCAGTTCCAACCAGCGTCGTTGGCGTAAATTCAGCTCTGGCTGTGTGAAAATATATTTGAGGCTCTTATGGTCCGTATATATTTCACAGCGATTTCCCAACAGAAAGTGCCTCCACTCCTTGAGTGCATGTATAACTGCTGCTAGCTCCAAGTCATGTGTTGGGTAATTTTCCTCATGTTTTCGCAGCTGCCGTGAGGCATATGCGACTACTTTGCCATCCTGCATTAGTACACATCCGAGACCTTTTCGGGACGCGTCACAATACACTTCAAAGCTCTTGTGTATGTCTGGCACAGTTAAGACCGGTGCGGTTGTCAGCTTCTTCTTTAGTTCTTGGAAGCTCTGCTCGCATGCTTCTGTCCATACAAATTTCTTGTCCTTCTTGAGCAACTGTGTTATAGGTTTTGCCACAGTGGAGAATCCTTCAATAAATCTTCTGTAATATCCGGCCATTCCTAGGAAACTCCGCACATCAGTAACGTTGGCGGGTGGCTTCCAGTCCAGTATGGCCTTGACTTTTTCTGGGTCTACGGCCACGCCTTCTTGGTTCAGTATATGGCCTAAGAAACCAACTTGTCTTAGCCAAAATTCGCACTTGCTAAATTTGGCGTACAACTGATGTTTCCTCAATTCTCCCAAAACAATTCTGAGGTGCTCAGCATGCTCTTCTGGTGTCCTTGAGTAAACCAGAATATCGTCAATGAATACCACCACAAATTTGTCCATGAATTTCATGAACACTTTGTTCATGAGGTGGACGAAATATGCGGGGGCGTTCGTTAGTCCAAAAGGCATCACTGTAAACTCGTATAACCCATATCTGGAAGTGAATGCTGTCTTGGGGATATCTTCTGTCCGTACCTTCAATTGGTGATATCCCGATCTCAAATCAATCTTTGAGAATACCTTGGCTTGTGCGAGCTGGTCAAACAAATCATTTATCCGTGGCATCGGATATTTGTTTTTGATGGTGACCATATTGAGGGCTCGATAGTCTATACACAGTCTCAGTGTCCCATCCTTTTTCTTGGCGAACAACACAGGCGAACCCCATGGTGAGGAGCTGGCTCGAATAAATCCTTTGTCCAATAATTCCTTTATCTGCTTCTTCAACTCCACCAATTCTGAGGGTGCCATTCTATAAGGCTTCTTATAGATGGGAGCGGTGCCAGGTGCTAGTTCGATGCTGAATTCTATCTCTCGGTCTGGTGGCATGCCTGGTAGTTCTTCAGGGAACACATCAGGAAACTCGCATACCACTGGAACTTTTCTCAGTTCTGCAATGTCCATTTTGTTCAGTTTTGGTTGCTGTGATCGTGGCCTTTCTTGAGCGGAAACTCTTATTGTCTTGCCGTGATGGTGAGTGAGAATCACTGTCCGATTGAAACAGTCAATGAATCCTTTGTTGGTGGTCAACCAGTCCATCCCTAAAATGACATCCAGTCCTTTACTCTCCAACACGATGAGATTCGCGTGGAATTGTAGTCCTTCGAACTCAATGACCACTCCTCGGCAGTAACCCTGAGCGATTTGCTTATTTCCGGGGGACTTGATGATCATAGATTTTTCCAAGGGAAGTATCGGAAAACCATGTTGCAAAACAAAACTCTTCGAAACGAACGAATGGGAAGCTCCAGAATCAAACAAAACCGTGGCAGGTACTGTGTTGACAGGGAACGTACCGAGCACGATGTCTGGGGCATTCTGCGCTTCTTCCCTGGTCACATGGTTCAGGTGACCCTTCCTGTGGTTGTTGTTGGGGTTGAAATTGTTGCGCTTGGGGGCTGGATTGTTTCCACCATTGTTTGGCTTGGGTGCCGAGTTCTTGGCTTTGGGCACTGTTTAGCATAATGCCCTTCTTGACCACAAGCATAGCAGGTGACCCCTGGACGGTATGTGTACTCCTTGTCCCTGGCATGAAATTGTCCGACGGGCCTTGGCTCAATAGTCGTGGATCTCCTTGCGTCTGTCCTTGGGACCTCAGTCTTGCCTCGGTTGTTGCGAGCAAGAGTCGTCTTGTCCCTCTTTCGCTTACGGATATCTTCCAGACTACGGCGCTCATTCTCCAAGGTGATGGCCTTGTCCACCAGAGTCTTAAAATCCGGAAAGGTGTGTACAATCAGTTGGCATCTTAGTGCTGGTGCCAGGCCGTCCAGGAATTTTTCCATCTTCTTGCTTTCTGTCATGTGCTCGTCGTAGGCATAACGAGACAGCTGGGTAAACTGACCATTGTATTCTGTCACTGACATGCCTCTCTGCTTCAGGTCATCAAATTCTCTCTTCTTGATCTTTAGGATGCTCCTGGGGATGTGTGCCCCACGGAAGCCTTCCTTGAACTCTTCCCAGGTGATGTTGTGCTCCCTGGGATGCATGTGTAGGAAGTTTTCCCACCATGCTGCGGCTGCTCCAGTAAGGTAGTGTGGTGCATAAAGCACCTTCTCATGATCTGAGCACTGAGCAATAATCAGTTTCCTTTCAATGTCACGAAGCCAATCATCGGCTTCCAGTGGCCTATCGGTGTGAGCAAAAGTTGAGGGGCGAGTCTTCTGTAACTCAGATAACTTGGAATGTGGTTGATAGGGTTCACGGTGGTTTCCCATATTGATGACATGATTCATCATCTCTTGGTGCTGTTGCTGGCTTTGCTCGAAGAGACGGCATACTTGAGACAGGGCTGCTTCGCTGTCTTGTTGACTGGACTGACCCTGAGTGAAATTGTTGCTAGTCTGTGTCCCGTAAGCCTCTTCTGGCTGATTGGGCGTGGAGCGAGTCCACGGGCGAGACATTTTTCCAGTCTGGGGTATTATTGTGCAAACCCATGAGAAAAACTGTGTAGCACAAGGAAAGCTTTGCAAAGGCAACAAATTTAAAAGATCTCAAGGTTTTCAAGAAAACATAAGCGATTTGCATGGAGAAGAACTGCTTAGCAACTATCTTTCATGCGAAAAGCAAACACACGATACAACACTCAGGATGCACGTACACATCCTGACATGTTATTTAGACTAGCGTGCTACTCCAGAAGGCAGCAAACACACCAATACAAACTAGCGTACAGATAAAGCAACACATCATACAAGCAGACATAACGCGCGACTACTTGGTGCTCTCAGTCGGAGATGGTGAAGATTTCCTTTCCCTTGCCGATGGCAAGACTCAGCGGTCCAGGAGAATCCACCTCCACCTCCTCTCTAGCTGGCTCCTGGCGCATGACGCTGCGCTGCGGTGATGGTGCAGGGGCGACTGGTGGTAGAGCAGGTGCGGCAGGTGGTGCGGCTCTGATTGGAGTAGGAGCGATGACTCGGTCGAACTCCTCAGTGGTAGGCAGACGGCGAGCGGTGGCCAAAACGGCCGGTGCATACGAGGCTGAAGACGAGACGAATGTCAGAGGCGGCGCCGTGTGGAGAAGCTCCTTCCTGCTGGCAGGACCGTCCCGGACTAAGTCCATGCAGGCAGCCACAAGATCGTCTACGAGGTTGTCGAAAGACTCCTCTAGAGCCTTGAGATACTCCACAACCATCTCGATGGCTTCATCTCGCTCTCCCCGATGGCAGGCGAACGCATAGTGGCTGGTGTAAGGCACATGGCATGGGAGGTAGCGGTAGCGACGAGTCTTCATCGTAGGAAGGATGTCCCGAAGGCGAGCTATCGCCTCACGGGCAGCCATCTGCATGGCATGCCTCTCCGTAGGCATGGCCCTTCCCACAAAACAGAAGTGGCGAGCTGCAGAACGTCCTCCCTTGAATTGCACCACAGCTTGGTGCATAGACACGTCGTCACTGAGCTTGTGCTGATAGAGTGTGAACTCCGGGCGAGCTGCTGGCCCGATCGCGAGCTTGGTGATGGAGACGAGGAGCTTGACAAACCCCTCGGGCACGTTCGTGAACACTCGATTCTCACAGCTGCTGCCAGCCATCTACAAAAGTAGGCAAAAATTCTGAGTAGTCATGTCATAAATTTATGATGACCAACAGAAAATAGCTACAATTGCAAAATGCTGAAAAAGCACAAAAGACGCTAATAACCGATTAGCGATCGCACCTAGTGGCTTCCTACAGTCAGCCTGGCTCTGATACCAAGCTTGTCACGACCGGTTTTTCAATAAAATAATTATTGAGAGACCAATCCCTTTTACGGACCAGTAAGGAAGAATTCCTTCTCACTGGTAGACAATATCTTGGTCACAGAAGAAAAATACCAGGAGTACTGAATATAATACAAGGTTGAGCGGAGACTGCCCAACAATTTATTACATGCACGCCGATAAACAAGACGGCGGATAGGGTGGCATACTACTAACTCACGACAATAACGGTGGTGGAAATATCACCGCGAAGCGAGTGATATGATTCCAGAAGACTACAGCTCTTCGAGCGTCGGAGTGAGGCTCGAGGAGACTTATTGCGGGTGGCGGAAGCGTATATAATACAAGTGACCAATATCCGGGATCGCGCAGGACTGACTGGGACTCCTCTAGGCGTCGGACGCGCTATCAAACTCTTCATCCAAGAGATCGCCTTCGTCAACATCTGGCCAAATCAACAAGCCAGGTGAGTACTATGAAAGTACTCGCAAGACAGTTCGGACATAAGATATAACAAATGTAAACATGAAGCATATGAACAATTTATCCAGTGCGTTCAGACATAGAGATAATAAATACTGGGTGCCAAGCGAGGGTCTGAATGACGCCTCGAGAGGAAACTGCAGAATAGTAATACTGGTGCCAAACGAGTGTTTGAATGACTCCTCGAGCGGAAAATGCAAGAATAGTAATACTGGTGCCAAACGAGTGTCTGAATGACTCCTCGAGCGGAAAATGCAAGAATAATAATGCTGGTGCCAAACGAGTGTCTGAATGACTCCTCGAGCAGAAAATGCAAGAATAGTAATACTGGTGCCAAACGAGTGTCTGAATGAATCCTCGAGCGGAAAATGCAAGAATAATAATGCCACAGTCGGGCGTCGGGGCGACACCACATAAAGGGCTTATAACAGAAAATAAAAGACGAACATGCCACAGTCGGACGTCTGCGCGACGTCACATAAAGGGCTTATATTGTAGCTCAATAATACAATAGTTCGGGAACATAAAATATCACAAGTACGAGACAAATATAAAGTTAGTCCATCCACAGGAATAATAATTTAACTGGATTTACCACTTGAGCTTGTTCACCGGGGACAAGTTTTCCACGCGGATAGATATGGATATACTGATTACACTACTTGATCATGGATACGATGACTTGGAAGGAATTGACTCTGCAGAGTTTGTACTTAACCACAGCCAACGGATTTCAGTAGTCACGGGGACTAGTTCCGTCTATGGTGTTTTGGAAGAAACACGTCTAACCAGTACACACCCAATTGAACCTTCCGTAGCCAGGGATCACCCTCGGCAACGTTCAAGAAAAACCTTGAGACGGGGAGGCTACAACCTCGCGTAGCATGGGATCAAATTTCTATACGCGCGCTCTAAGGGGGTGCCCCCCTCTCGGTCCCAACCGGAAACACCCATGCCCCCTGACCGGATGACTGGCTTTAATCCTGGGCCAAGGTACCATCATCCCGGCCTCTCTGTTTGGTGTGTACACGGAAAGAGGTTACCAACTTACTAAACCGCATCCTGGCAAATGAAACATGTGGTAGCACGGAAGGGGAAAGAACGATAACGTGACTCCGTCCACGTTAACGTCAGAAATAGTCGGATGACGCAAGGCTGGTATGCTACAACAGTACCACCTTGCTGCCCTTCATGTCACCACATGATTAGGCCATCTCTCATCAGAGATCATCGCAACTATGGAACATGCGGGGAAAAGAACGATAACGTGACTCCGTCCACGTTAACGTCGGAGAAAGTCGGATGACGCAAGGCTGGTATGCTACAACAGTACCACCTTGCTGCCCTTCATGTCACCACATGATTAGGCCATCTCTCATCAGAGATCATCGCAACTTTGGAACATGCGGGTAGTTGCCTTACAAGCAACGAGGTATTTACCGACACTCATATGCCACGCACAAACTTTCAAGCAACATGCAAAACACTTATCATATCAAATGTTCAAACATGCTTGCCTGGTTCGGAGAAGTCGGAGTCTAGCTCGGCGAAGTTCGCGGCTCCGTCACCTCTTCCGGAACCTACGGCAATCACGAAAACGGGCACTAACGTGAAAACCAACGCGTGCACAGAAACTTCTCCAAATATTTTTCAAATAAATCCCATAAAAAACTAGACAAAATTTGAAGATTGTCAGAAAAAGAATCACTCAAAAATCCCTTTTTATTAAAAAGTTATAAAGGTTTCTGTCCAGGGACTTATCTGTAATGAAACAGAAAAGTTCCAGGGTTTTAACTGAGAAAACAGAAAACGGTTCGATTGGAAATGCGCAAGCTCAAGAGGGAAAACGTATTTGCCCGAAGGCGCCAACAGAAAACGGTTCGAGGAAGAATATAACAGAGGCTGACATGCGGGGTCCACATGTCAGGTTTGGAAAGCTCGCCGGCGCCCGAAGACTGCGGTGGACGCCGGCGTCGAACCACGGCGAGTTAGGAGGATCGGAGGGTACCAAGAGCTTCAGCGTCTTCTTCCGCGTCGGTGGGTGGTGGACTCGACCAACGGGGAGCACCACGTCGACGGCGACACTATCTCCGGCGGACGGCGGCTCGGGTGATGGTGGGGAACTCCGGTGGAGGGCTGCAAACTTCGAATTGAAGCGCGGGTCAGAAAGAGGGATGCATGGTGAAGCTACTGGCAAGAGAAGGGAGGCGGAGGTGCACACACGGGGGCGAATCGAGCTGGATCCCGTGGCGGGTCGCGGCGGCCGGAGTCGAGGAAGGAGACCTCCTCGGGGCTCTTCCAGTGGCTAGGCGTGCTCTAGGTGGAGTGCAGGGATGGTGGGTGCTCGAGTTGAAGCTCGGGGCCTCTATTTATAGGCGGATCGACGGGGTGGCCGTGAACGGAGAATCTCCGGCGAGCGATTACGGCGATGCAGTGGATTGGCAGGAGGTTTGAGTGGCCAGGCAGCATCAGTGGAGGTTACTGGTGTCATTCCACAGCTAAACGGGGTTGGTCTTGGTGTAATGGTGTCGGTCCACGGTGAGATGGCCGCACGGGCTCGAAGGCGGCAGACAGCGCGCTCCGCGCCCTGCGGTTCACGCGAGAGCGGCAGCGCATTCGGGGGATTGGAAGGCCACGCGGCGAGCTCCGGTAGTTTGGGCGGCGCTGGGTGGCGCCGTCAGCGCCGTGCCTCCCGCTGGCGGCCGCAAAGCCGCCGCTGGCGTCGGTCACGGGGCGGCGCACCTTCTGCTGCTCGTCGCCGACGTCCGCAAGGTGCCAGGCGTTCGTGCGGTGCAGGAACAAGGGGGAGGGGACAAGGAGCAAGGCGACACAGTGGCACTGGCGAGATCGACAACCATCTCTGAAGAAAACAACAGTCAGCCACTGAACTGTTCTCTGAATTTTCTGAACTTGACAATGACCATGCACTGCAGGTGTTCGACAGAAAGATTTGGCTATGAGATAAATTTTTCTGGGGCTGTAACTTGGTGAGGTGACCACTCAATGCACCCAGAGGCTGCCTGATTTTACTTGGAATTTCTGGAGAAGGATTTGAATGAATTTCACCAAATTTGACAAATCTAGTCCAAACTTGCAGTAAGTGTAGTTTGAAAAATTTGAACTGAAGACCAATGGATCTTCATGGATCTTGGTTGAGGGTTCAAAGGACTAGGGAGGAGAGTTGGTTTGGGGGCAAAAATCAGAACAGAAAGTAGAGTTCCTTTGTAAATCACCAATGGATAGAATAGGTGACAGAAATTTATTTGAATAAGATTTAAATGAAAATAATCACATGGGGAGGTTCAACTTGCTGGATTAGATTCCAAACATGATCCAAAGATGAGGGGAGGGTTAGGAGAGAGTATTTGCACTAAGGCCATGGCAAGAGGGAATTGTTGAAAGTGGCAAAGGATTATTCCAAAAGCCATAGTGCAAATTTCAAAGAGATTTTCAAAAGGCATTTTCCCAAGTGAAAAGTATTTGTCTTGAGTCCAAATGCAAAGCAAGAACCTCCAAGACCAAAAACAGATCTTGGGTGAATCCAAATAAAACTTCTGCCAAAAAAATATTTGAAAGGGAGAGTTCTTTTGAAGAAAAAATTAAATCACCTCCCTCAAGTCAAATAAAAATCTTTTTGAAAAATACCAAATAAAAACTTGGGTGTCACAAAAACCATATGCTTTGATCACACTATCAAAACGTTTATTCCAACTCTGAGATGCTTGCACCAGTCCATAAATGGATCGCTGGAGCTTGCACACTTTGTTAGCATCTTTTGGATTGATAAAACCTTCGGGTTGCATCATATACCACTCTTCTTCCAGAAATCCATTCAGGAATGCAGTCTTTACATCCATTTGCCAAATTTCATAATCATAAAATGCAACAATTGCTAACATGATTCTGACGGACTTAAGCATCGCTACGGGTGAGAAGGTCTCATCGTAGTCAACTCCTTGAACTTGTCGAAGACCTTTCGCAACAAGTCGAGCTTTGTAGACAGTAACATTACCGTCAGTGTCAGTCTTCTTCTTAAAGATCCATTTATTCTCGATGGCTTGCCGAGAATCGGGCAAGTCAACCAAAGTCCACACTTTGTTCTCATACATGGATCCCATCTCAGATTTCATGGCCTCAAGCCATTTCGTGGAATCTGGGCTCATCATCGCTTCCTCATAGTTTGTAGGTTCGTCATGGTCAAGTAACACGACCTCCAGAACTAGATTACCGTACCACTCTGGTGCGGATCTTACTCTGGTTGACCTACGAGGTTCATTAGTAACTTGATCTGAAGTTACATGATCATCATCATTAGCTTCCTCACTAATTAGTGTAGTAATCACAGGAACTGATTTCTGTGATGAACTACTTTCCAATAAGGGAGCAGGTAGAATTACCTCATCAAGTTCTACTTTCCTCCCACTCACTTCTTTCGAGAGAAACTCCTTCTATAGACACGATCCATTCTTAGCAACGAATGTCTTGCCTTCGGATCTGTGATAGAAGGTGTACCCAAGAGTCTCTTTTGGGTATCCAATGAAGACACATTTCTCCGATTTGGGTTCGATCTTATCAGGTTGAAGCTTTTTCACATAAGCATCGCAGCCCCAAACTTTAAGAAACGACAACTTGGGTTTCTTGCCAAAACACAGTTAATAAGGTGTCATCTTAACGGATTTAGATGGTGCCCTATTTAACGTGAATGCATCTGTCTCTAAAGCATAACCCCAAAATGATAGCAGTAAATCAGTAAGAGACATCATAGATCGCACCATATCTAATGAAGTACGATTATGATGTTCGGACACACCATTAAGCTGTGGTGTTCCGGGTGGCGTGAGTTGCGAAACTATTCCGCATTGTTTCCAATGAAGACCAAACTTGTAACTCAAATATTCTCCTCCACGATCAGATCGTAGAGACATTATTTTCTTGTTATGATGATTTTCCACTTCACTCTGAAATTCTTTGAACTTTTCAAATGTTTCAGACTTATGTTTCAACAAGTAGATATACCCATATCTGCTCAAATCATCTGTGAAGGTCAGAAAATAACGATACCCGCCGCGAGCCTCAATGTTCATTGGACCACATACATCAGTATGTATGATTTCCAATAAATTTGTTGCTCGCTCCATTGTTCCGGAGAACGGAGTTTTAGTCATCTTGCCCATGAGGCATGGTTCACAAGCATCAAGTGATTCCAAAAGTCCATCAGCATGGAGTTTCTTCATGCGCTTTACACCAATATGACCTAAACGGCAGTGCCACAAATAAGTTGCACTATCAATATTAAACTTATATCTTTTGGCTTCAATACTATGAATACGTGTATCACTACTATCAAGATTTAGTAAAAATAGACCACTCATCAAGGGTGCGTGACCATAAAAGATATTACTCATATAAATAGAACAACCATTATTCTCTGATTTAAATGAATAACCGTCTCGCATCAAACAACATCCAGATATAATGTTCATGCTTAACGCTTGCACCAAATAACAATTATTCAGGTCTAAAACTAATCCCAAAGGTAGATGTAGAGGTAGCGTCCGACGGCTATCACATCGACTTTGGAACCATTTCCCACGCACATCGTCACCTCGTCCTTAGCCAATCTTTGCTTAATCCGTAGCCCCTGTTTTGAGTTGCAAATATGAGCAACAGAACCAGTATCAAATACCCAAGCGCTACTTCGAGCATTAGTTAAGTACACATCAATAACATGTATATCAAATATACCTTTCACTTTGCCATCCTTCTTATGCGCCAAATACTTAGGGCAGTTCCGCTTCCAGTGACCAGTTCCTTTGTAGTAGAAGCACGCAGTCTCAGGCTTAGGTCCAGACTTGGGCTTCTTCACTTGTTTAGGAACTTGCTTGCCGTTCTTCTTGAAGTTCCCCTTCTTCCCTTTGCCCTTCTTCTTGAAAGTGGTGGTCTTGTTGACCATCAACACTTGATGCTCCTTCTTGATCTCTACCTCCGCAGCCTTTAGCATCGCGAAGAGCTCGGGAATTGTCTTATCCATCCCTTGCATATTATAGTTCATCACAAAGCTTTTGTAGCTTGGTGGTAGTGATTGAAGAACTCTGTCAATGACACTATTAGGAAGATTAACTGCCAGCTGAGTCAAGTGGTTGTGATACCCAGACATTCTAATATATGTTCACTGACAGAACTATTCTCCTCCATTTTGCCGCTGTAGAACTTATTGGAGACTTCATATCTCTCAATCCGGGCATTTGCTTGAAATATTAACTTCAACTCCTGGAACATCTCATATGCTCCATGACGTTCAAAACGCCGTTGAAGTCCCAGTTCTAAGCCGCAAAGCATGGCACACTGAACTATCGAGTAGTCATCAGCTTTGCTTTGTCAGACGTTCTTAACGTCATCAGCAGCATCTGCAGCAGGCCTAACACCTAGCGGTGCTTCCAGGACGTAATTTCTTCTGTGCAGCAATGAGGATAATCCTCAAGTTACGAACCCAGTCCGTGTAGTTGCTACCATCATCTTTCAACTTAGCTTTCTTTAGGAATGCATTAAAATTCAAAGGAACAGTAGCACGGGCCATTGATCTACATAGACATGCAAAATTCTATCAGGTATTAAGTTCATGATAAATTAAAGTTCAATTAATTATATTACTTAATAACTCCCACTTAGATAAACATCCCTCTAATCATCTAAGTGATCACGTGATCCAAATCAACTAAACCATGTCCGATCATCACGTGAGATGGAGTATTTTTCAATGGTGAACATCACTATGTTGATCATATCTACTATATGATTCATGCTCCACCTTTCGGTCTCAGTGTTCCGAGGCCATATCTGCATATGCTAGGCTCCGCGTGTGCAAAACTTGCTTGCACCCGTTGTATGTGAACGTAGAGTTTATCACACCCGATCATCACGTGGTGTCTCGGCACGACGAACTTTCGCAACGGTGCATACTCAGGGAGAACACTTGTACCTTGAAATTTAGTGAGAGATCATCTTATAATGATACCGCCGAACAAAGAAAAATAAGATGCATAAAGGATAAACATCACATGCAATCAATATAAGTGATATGATATGGCCACCATCATCTGGTGCCTTTGATCTCCATCTCCAAAGCACCGTCATGATCACCATCGTCACCGGCGCGACACCTTGATCTCCATCAGAGCATCGTTGTCGTCTCGCCAAGTATTGCTTCTACGACTATCGCTACCGCTTAGTGATAAAGTAAAAACAATTACAGTGCGATTGCATTGCATATAATAAAGCGACAACCATATGGCTCCTGCCAGTTGCCGATAACTCTATTACAAAACATGATCATCTCATACAATAAAATTTAGCATCATGTCTTGACCATATCACATCACAACATGCCCTGCAAAAACAAGTTAGACGTCCTCTACTTTGTTGTTGCAAGTTTTACGTGGCTGCTACGGGCTGAGCAAGAACCGTTCTTACCTACGCATCAAAACCACAACGATTTTTTGTCAAGTGTGCTGTTTTAACCTTCAAATAGGACCGGGTGTTGGGGATATTACTACTAGGTGTAAACTAGCCAGAAGAGGCCGGGTTAACACCATAACGGTTCACTATATCTGAAGCCCATGAAGACAAAGACGGTGGCGTTTTATGAAGGCCCAGGGCCCAAAGACAGATTAAGTTCTGTAGTTATAAACCGACCTTGATATGTATGCTTGTATTATAAGGCAGAAATAGTAGAGACCGGGCCGGACATGTTTATGAGCTGGCCTCGGAACCCTGTAAATCGACATGCGTCAACCCATGTATATAAGGGGACGACCCGGCGGCGGTTTAAGGAGAACGGACAACAACTCGAGACCCAGGCAAACGTATTCGCTCCCTGGTCATTGAAACCCTAGCAATTCCATAACAAATGGATTAGGCTTTTACCTTCACCGCAAGGGGCTGAACCAATATAAACTCTCTACATCCCTTGTCCGCTTTAACCCCTTTAAGCTAACCCGTCGCGATGGCTCCACGACTAAGTCCTTTCTCTTGGACATCTGCCGTGACAAAACCACGACAGTTGGCGCCCACCGTGGGGCTATCGCACGATGGTTTCGAGTTCTTAGAGGGCATCTTCAAAGGTCTCAAGGGTTACGCTGTGGGCCGGATGACCAAGAGTCGTCGCGGCAAGCTCTACATCGACGACGCAGGCTGGGGCCCCGAGGCCGGCTCAATTGAGTATGTGTACCGGGTCCCCTTCGGGGGCATCCACGTCTTCATTGGCAAGATCGGCGAACCGGGCCCTGAGCCGGACATCTGAACCGACATCATCGAGACGGCTCAGCGTGCGAGGTCTGCCCAGGTTAAGCCTGTCATGAAGCGTGCCTTCATGGGAGTCATCCACGGAGTGGAATCTGAGGATAGATCGGAATCTGCTGGTGAAACCGTCATTTATTCCGACGACGAGTCATCAACCGGAGAAACCGAGTCATTGTACCAGTTGCAAGATGGCCGGATTGGGGGCTGTTCCGATGGCGACAGTATTCCGGACCCCTTTGATCTGGCAAACCGGGTTGCAATCTTCATGACCGGTACGCAGCCAGCGCTCCACTCTTCGACCGCGGCGGTGATGATTTCCGGATCAGCAGTAGCGACGGGGGCCGTGGAGGAGGCCCCGTGCGACCGCCGGCTCAGGTTTTATCTGATTTATTTGATGCTTTGGCAACACTGATGGCGGAGGTTAATCCGGCGAATCAAGATGAGCATAATGCGGAAATCGTGAAGGTGAAGGATTAGATAACTCAGGCCAAAGCCGACCTGGTAGCCGAGGACGCCAGGATGACCGCGGAGCGGGCCGCATTAGATGCACAGGCTTACTGGCTTATGTTGGATCAGAGCGCGTCAAACGACGTTATGAGAAGAAGGTACCGATCTCACCCGCCACCGGTTTATGAGGCCAAGAACCTCTTTAACACCCCTGGAGCAGGGACCAGTAATCCGCCAGTGGTAAACCAGACGGATACACCTGGAACGGGGGCGCCGGTTCAGCCACATCCGACTGATCTGCTTCGTCAGAACAACGTTTTGTCGCAGCATGTCCCAACACCGCCGGGTCACTATTCTAACCCGATGGATAACATTGTCGCTGCCGCTTCATGACTGCCGGCTCTCCTGATCGAAGGCGAGTCCCCAGTAGTGGTTGAGACGCGACGGGCTAGGGAGCTCCTTCAGACAGCTTTAACTCAGCAGCAGGCTTATTGCTATAGTCGCGAAAGGATCCATTCTACTCCCCGCCCAAGCCGGAGCTACAGCAGGTGTATCGATGAACCGGACGTGTCAAGCAGTGCGCGAAACCGTGATCCGCCCCGTGGCCATAACCCGGCGGGTGGCGGTGGTGATGCTTAGGATGTGGTGGATCATGCTAGGGCACGTCGAGAGGCCGAGTTAGCGGTACAACATGAGGCCCGCCAGCTTACTCCGGTTCGTCCAACCACATCGGTGGATCCAGGAGTTACTTCCAGCTCTTTGGGAGTACCGTGTCTCGTCCCAGTGTTGCGCAACGTGCGTCTGCCCAAGGATTTCAAAGGCCCGCGTAAAGTGCCGAATTACACCGCCGATTTATCCCCCGAGTCATGGGTCGAAAGCTATGAGATGGCAATGGAGATGCTGGATGTGGATGATGCGGCGTGCGCTAAATACTTCACCATGATGTTAGAAGGAACGACTCGCACTTGGTTGAAGAACTTGCCAACTAATTCCATTGGGTCATGGGCCGAGTTGAGGGCCCGGTTTATCCAGAATTTCAAGGATACATGCAAGCAGCCCATGTCAATTGTGGACTTAGCTGCCTATGTCCAGGAGGAAGGAAAATCGACAACCCATTGGGTGTGCCGAGTTTCGGAGATTTTGCATTCATCAGACCACATCAACGCTGATACAGCAGTTTTGACATTGGAAGGCAATTGCCGGTTTGCACCTCTGAAGTTGAAGTTGGGATGGCTCAAACTTCACTGCAATGACATGGGGACTCTCATGGCCGCTCTGGTGAAGTATGCCGACTCAGATAGTACCAAGGATCCTGAGTCTGATGATGACAAGACACGGAAGGGAAAGAAGAGCAGCAACATCAAGGGGCAACAGCATAACCCGACGGGTCATGGAAACAGCGGTAAGCGTAAAGCAGATAACAGTTTAGACTTTGTGGCTAATACCAACATGCAGGACAAGGGCCAGCGGCGTAAAGGTAAACCAGCCCGGCGTAGTGGAGGGCCAAGTCCTAATCCGGAGCGTCTGTCTTATCTGTTAAACCAACCTTGCCCAAAGCACGGGTCGCAGGACAAACTGGCTACGCACCTCTGGAAGGATTGTTATATCATGCAGGAGTTCAAAAATTTCAGATTTTTTTCGGTATGATCATGGACCGGGCGGCGGTTCAGGCCCCGGATCTCATGGCCCGGGTTACGGCGGAGGCAGTTCCGGTTCAGGTTTTCACGGTAATCAGAGTGGGCATGGCAATCAAGGCAATTAGGGCAACCAAGGTGGTTATAATCATCGAGGAAATCAGCAGCAGTCGGGTTACTAGAGCAACCCGAAGCAGTTGAATAGCGGACAGTATCATGTCTTCACCACTAGCCTGGACAAGCGCGATCAGAAGCTTCATAAAAGGGCAGTGAATTCCGTTGAACCGGCGGTGCCCCGTTATTTACGCTGGTCTGAACAGCCCATTGTGTCGAGTCGAGAGGATCATCCACCCCGGGTTGATAATCCGGGTCATCTGGCGCTGGTGGTGGCACCTCAGGTAGGAGGTTATAAGTTCACCAAATTACTCATGGACGGGGGGAGTAGTATCAACATCCTCTACTATGAAACTTTCCGTCGCATGGGGTTAACAGATAAAAATCTTAAACCGTCCAACACGGTCTTCCATGGTGTGGTGCCTGGTAAATCGGCATATCCAGTTGGTAAGATAGCTCTAGAGGTTGCTTTCGGTGATGAGCACGATTCAAGATCAGAGACGTTCCTTCGAGGTGGTGAAAATCAAAAGCCCATATCATGCCCTGTTTGGACGGCCGGCTTATGCTAAGTTTATGGCAAGGCCCTGTTATGTCTATCTGCAGCTCAAGATGCCGGGCCATAAGGGGACTATCACAGTGCACGGGAGCCGCAAGATCGCTTTGGAATGTGAAGAAGGTGATGCGGCATACGCTGAATCGGTTTGTGCAATAGATGAGTTGAAGTTCTACAAGGACAATGTTGATCCCGCAGATATGACTTCTTTGAAAAAGCCAACTACAGAGCATGAACCGGCCTTGAAGTTTAAGTCGGCTGATGAGACTAAGCTTGTTGATTTCGTTCCAGGCGATTCATCCAAGCAGTTTAGCATCAGCGCTAACTTGGATCCGAAATAGGAAAGCGCGCTCATCGAGTTCATCCGTGAGAACCAGGACATCTTTGCATGGAAACCTTCTGACATGCCAGGTGTACCGAGGGAACTCGCTAAGCACACACTTAATGTTGATCCCAAGTTTAAACCGATCAAGCTGTTTCTTCTCCGGTTCAATGAAGAAAGACGCAAAGCTATTAGTGAGGAGGTTGCCAGGCTCTTGGCGGCTGGGTTTATCATTGAAGTGTTTCATCCTGAGCGGTTGGCTAATCCGGTGCTAGTACTTAAGAAGAACGACACTTGGCATATGTGTGTGGACTATACAGATCTCAACAAGGCTTGCCCAGCAGATCCTTTTGCCCTCCCGCGTATTGATCAAATCATCGATGCTACGGCGGGTTGTGAGCGTTTGAGCTTGCTGGATGCGTATTCTGGTTATCATCAGATCAAAATGGCAGTTAAGGACCAGGAGAAGACAGCCTTCATAAATCCCTTTGGAGCCTTCTGCTATGTGTCAATGCCCTTTGGGTCAAGAGTGCCCAGGCGACTTATCAGCGCTGTGTCCAGAATTGTCTTCATGATCAGATCGGCCGCAATGTGCATGCTTATGTGGATGATATTGTGGTAAAATCTAGACAGAAGGAGACGTTGATAGATGACTTGAAGGAGACCTTTGATAACCTGCGGGTTTATAAAATGATGCTTAATCCGGCCAAGTGTGTTTTCAGTGTGCCGGCAGGCAAGCTCTTGGGTTTTCTGGTATCTAACAGAGGCATTGAAGCTAATCTGGAGAAAATCAAGGCTATAACTTCTTTGGCTAAACCGAAGTGTATTAATGATGTTCAACGCCTGGCAGGCCGGATTGCCGCGTTGAGTCGGTTTATCAGTCGCCTTGGGGAGAAGGCCATCCCTTTATATCAGATGCTGAAGAAAACGGATAACTTCATCTGGAGTGACGCCGCTAATACAACATTTGAGGACTTAAAGCGGCAGCTGGCTAATCCGTCGGTTCTCGCTTCTCCTGTTGATAAAGAGCCATTGTTGCTATATGTGGCAGCTAACGCCAAGGCTGTTAGCGTGGCTATTGTGGTGGAGCGCAAGGAGGCCAAAAAGGAGTATCCGGTTCAATGACCGGTTTATTATATTAGTGAGGTACTTATTGAGTCCAAGCAAAGGTACCCGCATTGGCAGAAGCTGGTGTATGGAGTTTTTATGGCGAGCTGAAAGCTTAAGCAATATTTCCAAGGTCACCCCATCAGTGTGGTCAGTTCTGCTCCTTTGGGGGATATAATCCAGAACAGGGAAGCGACTGGCCGGATTGCCAAATGGGCTATTGAGCTTGGGCCTCATGGGTTGAAGTATATGCCATGGACGGCGATCAAATCTCAAGCACTGGTGGATTTCATCAATGATTGGACAGAATTACAGGCGCCAGAAGAGAAGGCGGATCATACTTATTGGACTATTCATTTTGATGGGTCCAGGCAGTTGGAAGGCTCGGGGGCTGGAGTCGTATTAACTTCCCCACGAGGTGATAAGTTTTGTTATGTTCTCCGTTTAATGTTCCCTTGCACTAACAATGCAGCTGAATATGAGGCTTTACTCCATGGTCTTCGGATGGCTAAAGAGATGAATCTCAGCCGAGTTAAGTGCTTCGGTGACTCGGACCTGGTGGCTCACCAAGTGTCTGGTACTTGGGATTCCAAGGACCCACTCATGGCAGCGTATCGTCGAGAGGTCGATATTGTTGCAGGTCACTTCAAAGGTTATCAGGTCGATCATGTGGACCGGCGGAAGAATGAAGCAGCTGACGCTTTAAGCCGTTTGGGTTCCCAGCGTAAACTGGTTCCACCCAATGTCTTCCTGGATGTGCTGCATAATCCATCCGTCAAGCTCCCTAGCGAAGAAGATTTAGCTGATCCTGATCCAGAGGCTCAGTTGGTGGCGGCTCTTCATGTTATCCCGGATTGGACGGTTCCATATCTGGCATATATGAACCGGGGCGAGTTACTAGAAGAGGAAACTTTGGCCAGGCAGATAATCCGGCGGTCAAAGTCCATGACTATTATCAATGGAGAGTTACATCATTGCAGTGTGACAGCGGCGTTTCAATGCTGCGTATCTCCTGAAGAAGGCCGTGAAATTTTGAGTGAGATCCACGAAGGAGATTGTGGTCACCACGCCGGTTCAAAGTCTCTAGTGGCCAAGGCGTTTCGTCATGGTTTTTATTGGTTGACAGCTCATGCTGATGCTGAGGACTTGGTCAAAAGGTGTGATGGATGTCAAAAATTCTCACAACGCACTCATTTACCGGCTCAAGAATTGAGGATGATTCCAATTACTTAGCCGTTTGCAACTTGGGGGCCGGATATGGTTGGGCCCTTGAAGAGGTCCAAGGACAAGAAGACCGAACTTTTGGTGGCAGTTGATAAATTCACTAAATGGGTGGAGGCAGAGCCAGTCAGTAAGTGTGATGCAGCTACGGCGGTTCAATTCATCAAGAAGGTAATTTTTCGGTTTGGCTTTCCACACAGCATTATAACCGATAATGGTACTAATCTGTCCAAAGGAGCTATGAAGGAGTTCTATCAACGCGAGCACATCCGGCTTGATGTATCATCAGTGGCTCACCCCCAGTCTAATGGTCAAGTGGAGAGAGCCAATCAAGAGATCTTGAGAGGCATCACGCCCCGGCTTATGGTTCCTTTGCAACGGACGCTGGGTTGTTGGGTGGAGGAGTTACCTTCTGTGTTATGGAGCATCAATACCACGCCCAACAGATCCACGGGTTACACACCTTTTTTCATGGTTTATCGAGCATAGGCGGTTCTTCCTAGTGACATCCGTCATGACTCGCCCCGTGTGGCGGCGTATGTCGAAGCTAATAATGAGAAGGCACGGCAGGAAGCACTTGACCTGTTAGATGAGGAGCGTGACATTGCAGCGGCTCATTCGGCGATTTACCAGTAGGATCTGCGTCGTTATCACAGCCGCCGGGTTAGAACCAGAACTTTTCAAGAAAGTGATTTGGTGCTCCGACTCATCCAGGATCAGACTGATATGCACAAGTTATCCCCCCCTTGGGAAGGACCCTTTGTGGTCAGCAAGAAATCTGCACAACGAGTCATATTACCTAATCGATGTTCGAGAGCGCAAAGACTCACGTAAATCGGAGGAGGGGACCCACCGGCCGTGGAATATTGCTCATCTTCGGCCTTACTATACTTGAGCCACAGACTCTGCTCATGTACATAGTTATGACAATGTAGGTATTATGATTAATATAATAAACCAGAGCCTCAGCTAAAGCGGGGTATCTTTTGTTTTTCTTATATCATGTGTGGTTACATGGGGGCTTCTGTTCATAAAGCGGCGTCCAGTTTACCCCTTGATTCAGCTTATTAAAAGCTTTATATAAAAATCACTTGGGGGCTTGGTTGCATTTGAACCATAGCTACACCTCTTGATCGGTGCAATGCCACAATATCACTTGGGGGCTTGGTCGTATTCGAACCATAGTCACACCTCTTGATCGACTCAAAGCCAAATTACTTTGGGGCCAAAGAGAGTGTTGCAAAACCAACAACTCAAACATAGGCACCCACTGAGCACAGCTCAAAATGTTACTTGGGGATTCTTTGCTGTCGCAATGAACAAAGAATCTACACTTGTAATAGGCTATCAAGCCACGACTTGGAAGCCTGGTGTATACACCTAAAACCCCGGGTTAACCTGCCTTCTTAAGTAAGTAACTCCGCCCAGGTAAACCTGGTATGACCCGTTGAACTTTGACAAGTTACTCTGATAAGACCCTGAACTTGTCAAGTTAAAACGATGATTGGTTAAGGATTGAGGACCATCTTAAAAGGCTTTGTAAAATGGTTTAACTCAGTGGCCTGGCAGCCCATGAAAATCCTCGAATTTGGGGCCTGGCAGCCCGTGAAAAGCCTCGACTACAAGTTTTCATCTGCTTTTTGCCAAGTTTTTCTCTCTTTTGACAAGGCTTATGATGTTTTTGATAAACCGGTGTTCATCAACCCGGCTAGGCTGTCAACTACAAGTTGTCAGTACGTAATCACTTATAACCCGGAGTTTCTTAACCCGGTCTGGTTTCGACTCTAAGTCGCCAGCATTGAATAAACCGGGGTTTACCACAACCTGGCACGGTTTTCTCATAAACCGGCACGATATGAAAGGAGTTATCATTACACAACATTGGGGTTATCACCCTGACTACCAACGTTGGTCAGCCAACGTTGTTATTCAAGGTCACAGGTATCAATTATTTTCATATTTGATTATCTTTTTACAGCCTTGGTTGTAAACCCTGGCTATATATCTGGGCATCATGACCCGTCCGGCGGTAAATCGCCAGGACACTATCAACTTCTTGTGTGCAGGAATAGATCGCTACGGATTATGAACATAATATGTCTTAAGCATGGCGGATTAACAAGTATCAGGCAGAAATAAATATGCACGAAGGCATAACAGACCAAGTGTTTTAACTAGCCTATTACAAGGCGTTTCAGTGCCCAAAAGGATAATTGTTTCTCCATAAGCATTGCAGCACGTGGAAGACTAAACCGGCCTCCGGATCATGATTCGTCTCCAGCTTGACCTGACGGCTGCGGATCATCTTGCCCCTGTTCATCCTCTTCGTCTCTACCCAGCGGCTGGAAGTCAATAGTTGTCCAGTCGATCCCAGTTAGGGCTTGGAACACAGCTTCGTCGCTTATAAGGGTGGACGGTTCAATGTCAGGGGCATAGGTATGCTTACGAATTGGCGGGATGAGATTTTCAACCTCTGGAGTTGGTGCAGCAACCCATTTGTTGTGGATGTCATAAGTCCCCTGATAATGCGAAAGATCAACTTCTTTAGCTAATTGGCAAGCCAGTGGACGTACTTCCCGGTTTATGGCTCGGAGGTCCTCGTTTCCGAACTCTGATCCGTCTTCTTTTAAGCTCGGATAGCCTTTGCTGACATCCTCTGGATCAAGGTCAGGCACCCATGCCTTTGCCCGGGTTAGCGCGGTCAGAGCACTAGCCCTGTCGTGGTATTCTCACGGGGGGGGGGGGGGGTGTGAGGCGACAGAAGCCACAAGGGCTTTGTGTGAGGGTAAGACTGTTGCTGATAGGACCAGGAGCGGGTATGCGAGTAGCACGCGCTAGTTTACCCAGGTTCGGGGCTCTCCGGAGAGATAATACCCCTACTCCTGAATGTCTGAGTATCTGTAGTATATCTGGTACAGAGTTGCTCCTGGAGCTGTATCTGAGGTCAGTGCCATAGGCATCTGGCATCTGGCCTCGTATATGCCTCGCATGTGGCATGCTAGTAGCCGGCCATGCTCATGCGTGAGTGTGTCTGAGAGTGAGTCCATCCTCTGGATGGATGGATGTGTGCCCCTTTATATAGGAGAGGGTAGCTTAGGATGTAAGCTTGGTAGTGGGCATGGGTAAGGCATGGTGCATGTCATGCTTGTCCCCTGGGTCACTTCATAAATAGTGCCAGGGGACAAGTGACACTATACATGATGGTGTCGCGGTACAGTTGTCTTGTCCGCGGTATGGCCATCTCGTTGGCGTCTTGTCGGTGTCGGGTCGGGCTGCAGTCGGCAGCCGGCTGGTTGGCGCAGTCGGCAGCCGGCCAGGCAGAGTAGTCGGACGGGGAGCTGGCAGGAGCAGCCGGGCAGTCGGACTGAGGGGCTTTGCTAGCCCCGATGTCTTGAAATATTGTCTTGCCGTCTTCGGGGTACCCGTGGCCAATTACTCCGACAGTAGCCCCCAAGCCTCCGGGCAACTTGGCAAAGTTGGGTGGAGGTTTTTTGGTGGGTGTTCATGGAAATGATCATGCAAAAAGACAAAGTTAGTCCACGCAGATATATCAAATGATTGCTTTTAGCACTGCAAGTTTCATGCGGAGGGTGCCGACTCGGTTTCATCCGAGCCCCCTTCAATCTCTTTCATGTTCCCTCTGCTCTTTGGCTTGTGCTCTCGCTTGTCGGACAGCCGCTCTGCGGTCTGTGGCTGAGAGTGGGCCGTGGAGTGGGTGTGTACAATACTCGGACTCTGGGAGCGAATTTAACCGAGCAGATACTCATAAAGAAAACGGCCGGGTCGCCCGAACCACTTTTCTTCCCAGACGTTTTTCGCGTGGGTGGCCTCCAGCGTTCACTCTTGCTAGCCGGACAGCCGCTCTGCGGTCTGTGACTAAGAGTGGGCCTTTGGTACCACGCACGCTACTAAGCCGTCTGTGGGAACAAACGTCTCAGGCCAAGCGGCCAGCCCCCGGGCCAACTCTGGCTGGCGCCGAGGCGAACAGTGATGCAACTGTAATGAAATGCGGAGATAGCCCCCGAGCATCGCTCGTGGTTATCCGTGCTCTCGCGGTGAAAAAATATGCGGGTGAGGAGCTCACATTGGTTTTCATGTAGCCGAGGCGGAGTTTGCCGAAGACAGCCGGCGCGGCTCGGCGCTCGTGGAGCGCACCGGCGCACCCGCTGGGTGTTGCCTTCGAGCCCCCGGGTGCTCGAAGGGGGTTCCCGGCCGGTCAGGCTCGACCAGCCAGGCGGCGAGGCGTCTTGCAGTGCCCTTTTTCTTCTTCTGCCGGCTGCTGGCAGCCGGACGAAACTCTTCTCTTGTCCGCGATCTTCCGTGGGGGCGCGCCAGCGCACCCACTGGGTGTAGCCCCCGAGATTCGGGCCGACTGTTGAGCAGTCGGGCCGGATCTTCCGGCAACTACTTTGTCTTCTTCCTCGCGGGGGCGCGTCAGCGCACCCGCTGGGTGTAGCCCCCGAGATTCGGGCCGACTGCTGAGCAGTCGGGCCTGATCTTCCGGCAACTACTTTGTCTTCTTCCTCGCGGGGGCACGTCAGCGCACCCGCTGGGTGTAGCCCCCGAGATTCGGGCGGACTGCTGAGCAGTCGGGCCGGATCTTCCGGCAACTACTTTGTCTTCTTCCTCGCGGGGGCGCGTCAGCGCACCCGCAGGGTGTAGCCCCCGAGATTCGGACCGACTGCTGAGCAGTCGGGCCGGATCTCCCGGCGACTACTTTGTCTTCTTTTTCTTCTTCAGCCGGCTGGGCAGGCGGACTCCGACACGTCAGTTGGGCTCTTTGTAGCCGGCCAGGCAGCCATCGGTCGGACGCACATTTCTTTCTTCTCATTCGTTTCTCGGACGCCCACTTTCTCTCTTTTTTCTCTTTTTTTTTCAGCCATGTGCAGTCGGACACACTCCAGCCGGCATCTTCTCTTTTTTTCCGCCAATCGGCTGTGTGCAGTCGGACCTTTGACTTTCTCCCCAGCCGGCCCCTACTCCTTTCTTCTTTTAGCGGCTGCCTCCAGCACGCAGCAGAACGAGCGAGCGCAGGGGCCGGCCTGGAGCAGCGGCCACCAGGAGGCGAAGGCGCCGCGGCTGGGCACGGGGCGGCCACCCGGAGCCGGCCGGAAGGGTGCGGCTCGTCGGAGCGGAGCCGGCGAGCGGGTGCCTCAGGGAGCAGAGCCGGCCGGGCGCAGCAAAGGCGACTGACGGGCGCGGCGAGGAGGTGGGGATGAGCCGGCGCGGGGCGAGCGGGAGTCGGCCACAGGGCGGGGCCGGGTGCGGCGACCCGGCAGGCCTAGGGAGCTGGCGGGGTGCGTCGAGCCGGCGTGCGCGGAGCAGGGAGCCGAGGCCGGACTGCGCGGGCATAGCGGCAGCGGACAGCCGGAGCGGCGAGCCGGCGTCACGGAGGTAGAGCCCGCGCGGGGGCGGACCCGGCGGCCGGGTCGGAGGCGGAGCCGGCATGGGACGGCGAGCGGCCAGTGGGCGCGCGGGAGCCGACGGTGCGGAGCGGCAGCCGCGGAGGCGGCGCGGGGGAGTCGGCCTCCCGGGAGGAGGCCGGAGGCAGGGGCGAGGCGGCCGCGGGGACCCGGCAGGCGCGGAAGAGCGCAACAGGGCCGGGCACGGACCTGGCGAGACGGCCGGGGTGCAGCGGCGAGGCCGAGCCGGGTTGCAGGGAAGCCGGCAGGCGGCCGGGTTGGCGGGCAGAGCCGGCTCAAGGCCGGGTTGCGGGGAAGCCGGCAGGCGGCCGGGAGCAACGCGGACGACCGGGTCGTGGAGCCAGCCGGGTTGGAAGCCGGCGAGCGACGCAAGAGGAGACAGCGGGGGGAGCAGGGGCTCGGCCGCTGCAGGGAGCCCGCCGGCGCGCGAGGCAGGAGGCGGCGCTGGGGAGCCGGACGCGCAGGAGTCGGCCAGGATGCGCGGGAGGCGGCAGCGCATGGCCACGAAACGGCAGGCGCGGCCGCGGATGCGCGCTGGCGTTGGAGGGCGGTTGGCATGCTCCGGACGGTCGAGGAGGCGCCGAAGAAGCGAGACGGCGTTGATGTCAGCGTCAGAGCTCACTGGATCGAACGCATCGGGCGAGGAGTGTGGGATTTGGGGATGGCGAAGCACCCGATGGCTGCGGTTGCAAGCGGCCAGCGAGGAGGGCACGAGGCGGAGCGGATGCGAAGGGAGCCAAAGGCGGCGAACGACTTGACGCGGCCGAGGCGGACCGGAGCGGCCGCGGGGCCGCGGGCACGAGTCTTCGACAGGCAGCTACGGCGCCGCGGGCATGGGCGCTCGCCCGTTGCCTGGTGCTGGAAGCTCAAACACTGTCCGGGAATAGCCCGAGTAGTGTACATGGATTATCTGGCCAATATCTTGGGCATGTATAGAGATACTCTGGCCTGCGTCTGGACATCATCTGACTTGTGTACAGACTCTATCCAACTCATATTGGCTGGTGTATGGGTTTTATCTGACCATGGTTTGGCCAATGGTTTGACCATGTTTGACTTACATCTAGCTAGCTAGCATAGATGGTATATGGAGGAGCGACACGTGTTTCGGCCGGAGCAAAGCACAGCGCGGAGGGCAGTGGACGCGAGCGGTGCGCGGACGGACGCGGCCGACCGAAGTGAGGCCCCGCGCGCGGACGGACAGCCGGCATCGCAACGGTGGTGATGACGAAGAGGCCGACGGCGGGGACGCGCCGCCCCTCACGGCCGCTCCGGGGGCATGTCAAAGTCGAGCCCTCGAGCGCTACCGGAGAGACGGCGCGACGCCGTGGCGAAGATGATGAAGATGGCGAGGCCGACGGCGAGGGCGCACCGCCCCTCGCGGCCACTCCGGGGGCATGTCGATGTTGAGCCCCCGACCGCTATCGGAGAGACGGCGCGACGCCGCGGCGGTGAAGACGAAAATGGTCCCGCCCGGACAGCGAAACCAGCAGCAGCGTGGTAGCATAGTAGTAGTACCACACCACGGTGGGCGCCAACTGTCGTGGTATTCTCACGGGGGGGTGTGAGGCGACAGATGCCACAAGGGCTTTGTGTGAGGGTAAGACTGCTGTTGATAGGACCGGGAGCGGGTATGCGAGTAGCACGCGCTAGTTTACCCAGGTTCGGGGCTCTCCGGAGAGATAATACCCCTACTCCTGCATGTCTGAGTATCTGTAGTATATCTGGTACAGAGTTGCTCCTGGAGCTGTATCTGAGGTCAGTGCCATAGGCATCTGGCATCTGGCCTCGTATATGCCTCGCATGTGGCATGCTAGTGGCCGGCCACGCTCATGCGTGAGTGTGTCTGAGAGTGAGTCCATCCTCTGGATGGATGGATGTGTGCCCCTTTATATAGGAGAGGGTAGCTTAGGATGTAAGCTTGGTAGTGGGCATGGGTAAGGCATGGTGCATGTCATGCTTGTCCCCTGGGTCACTTCATAAATAGTGCCAGGGGACAAGTGACACTATACATGATGGTGTCGCGGTATGGTTGTCTTGTCCGCGGTATGGCCGTCTCGTCGGCGTCTTGTCGGTGTCGGGTCGAGCTGCAGTCGGCAGCCGGCTGGTTGGCGCAGTCGGCAGCCGGCAGCCGGCCAGGCAGAGCAGTCGGACGGGGAGCCGGCAGGAGCAGCCGGGCAGTCGGACTGAGGGGCTTTGCTAGCCCCGATGTCTTGAAATATTGTCTTTCCGTCTTCGGGGTACCCGTGGCCAATTACTCCGACAAGCCCTTGCAGCAGATCTCTTTAATTCTTCTACCCGGGCAGGCAGCATAGACAGCCTTTCTAAGGTCTCCTTGATTAACGTTGGGGGCGGTTTATTGTGCGAAGCCATGCAGATGATTCGTTGCGCGCCGGTATACAACTGCTCTATCAGAGTATAGGCAGCCTTCAGCTTCTTCTGTACATCAGAGCCCAGATGACTAATGCTAGTTCCTGCATCATTACACACGTCAGTAAACCGGCAACGCATGGTAAGATATGTTGAAAGTGTAAAGCAAGGATGTTTTACCGAACACAGCAGCAGTCACGGCATGTATCTGCCGCTTTACGCCAGCCAGCTCATCTACAACCGGTTTAAGAGCTGCTTTTGCGTCCTCGGCTCTTTTTCACAAAGAGGATTTTTCTGTTTGCCAATCCGCCCGCTCCTTGTTGAAGCTCTCTTTCAGTTTCTCCATAGCATCTAAAGCGCCGGTCAACTCTTCCTTGGCCTTGGAGGTTTCGGTTTGCTGGGATTTGATGTTCTCTTGCAGATCAGCGATTTGAGCTTCCTTTTTGCTCAGCTCAGCCTGTAAAAGACAGAAGTATAATGAGTTGGTAATACATGTTTGAAGTACCAGGCACATAACAAGTTATGCACCTGATACTTGGGGGCTAATGCATATTTGCTCTGGGTCAGAAATTTCTGCTAAGTCCCAAGCACAATACAAGTATTGCTCTTAGCACTTGGGGGCTAATGTATGTTTGCTCAAAATGACATTGTGGGTTTTCTTCTACACAGCCCCGGTTCATCTTCATAAAGTTAAACCGGTCCTCGGAGACTAAGCATGAAAAATTGAGATATTACAAAGTCCCGGTTCATATTTACAAAGTTAAACCGGCCCTTGGGGGCTACACCAGTGAAAGATACAGTATTGCAAATTCTACAATACCGGTTCATCTTAAAGAGATAAGCCGGTCCCTGGAGGCTAAGCATGAAAAGTTAAGTCCTGGTTTAGATTTATATCATAAACCGTCACTTGGGGGCTACTGGAGTTGATATTTGGAGTTAAAAAGTGAAACAGATGTAGAGTTGAGCATTAATTACCTCGTATCGCTCCTTCATCAAATTTACTAAACCGGATTCATGATCACGACTGGTGTACAGACGGTTCAAGAAGCCAGAGTGAATGTCTTGGGCGTTGAGATGGGCGTAGCTGGACAAATCGGTGCTCCTTTTGCCTTTGCCCATAGCAGAAAGCTCATCCTTGGCGCTATGTTTGGATAAAGCGACCGGGTTGCCAGGAGCGGTGTGGCTGACGCCGGTAATCAGAACATCATCCTCTTTATCATCAGCAGCCTTCACGGGAGTTGGTGGTTTGTCAGTAGCCTTAGCTGGACTGGCCGATTTATCATTAGGTCGGACCAGGCTGGTCGGTTTGTCAGCATGGCTTGTGGTGTCAATGTCTACTTGTTCCGCAAACAAGTCATGATCTTGAGGCGGTGGATCATTAAGCATGGCATCAGCATTGGTTTCTTCTGGATCTGGAGTCTTTTCCGGTTCAACAACCACATTATCGTCAGTCGGTTTATTCAACCGAGCCTTCTTGCTGGGTCTAGGCTTGGCACTGAAAATAACAAGTGTAAAAGGTCAATACATCAGGTGAATATAAGGTATTAAGAGTCAGTTTAAGGCATAACTCACCCAGGAACTGTCTTGAGGGCAGGAAGTTGTGTAGCTGTTGACTCGCCAGAAGATGAGTGAGGTGTTCCCTGATAATTTGAATCAGACGGATTAAGAGGCTGTCGGAAACAACCCGCCTTGGGGCAAGAAGTGTCAAGGGTATAAGAGACCTCTGATCGGCGTTTCCGAACCGGAGTGTTCGGTAAACCGGCGGAGGTAACTACCTGGCCGCTGCGCCGGGTTGTGCGGCGAGCTTCGTGTTGCTGCGTCTTCAAAAGAAAGTTTGGTTCCAAGTAAGCAAGGGGGTGAGAAAATTTTACTTTCCGGTTTGCCCGACGGATTTTTGATGTTGGCAGAGGATCTGAATCGGAGGAAAGAATGATTACCTCTACGTCATCAGCTCAACTGCCTTCAGCGTCGTCCTGATAATAGTCATTATCAATGAGATGTAGGGAAAATGAACCAAGAGAATCAAGTTCTACCTCTGAGTCCGGATTAGCTACATCGGCATCAGCATTTGGCTCGGAAGACATAGTGGTCCTTTTCTTGGCAGGCTTTTTAACAACCTTGGTCTTCGGGCGAAGTGGCTTTGCCAGTTTGTCTTGTGGTTTAGCCGGTTTATCATGTGGTTTTTTCTTCCATAACGGATCATCACCCTGGCAAAGATGAACAAAACCTTGAGAGAATCTCTTAAAGGATTAAGCTGAAAATAAAGAAGTCATATGATTCTTACAGCTGGCGGTTTGTTGGAGGTGCAGAAAGGACTTAATCCGGTCTGGCCGCAGACAGCCTCCGGTTCATTCAACATTTTCTTGACAGCCTCCGTAACTTCAGCCTCTGTTAACTGAATATTAATATGTCGTTGAGGATTGGTCAAACTCCCTGGGTATTCACACATCAAACCGGGGTGTCGGCTTAAGGGCAGAATGCTCCAACTTATCCAACAACGAGCAAAGTCGACACCTGTTAAACCGTTTGCCATAAAGGCTCTAAGCTTTGATAGCTGTGGGGCATAGTTGGCCCTTTCCTTTGCAGTTAACCTTTGAGGAAAGGGATGTGTATTGCTAACACGGTGAGGGCGGTAACCCGGCAAAGGGTTTTCATCAGTAGGAGATGTGTCTTTGCAGTAAAACCAAGTCTGGTTCCACTCTTTGGGGTGACTGTGAAGCTTGGCATGAGGGAAGCTGACTTCCTTCCTTTTTTGAACCGCCATTCCACCAAGTTCGGTATTGGGTCCATCTGTGAACTCTGTGCGACGGTTTAAGTGGAAGAAATCCCTAAACAATTCAACTGTGGGCTCCTCTTGAAGATAAGCCTCACAAAAGACTTGGAAATGGTAGATGTTGGACACAGAGTTTGGGACGATGTCCTGAGGGTGAAGTTGAAAACTGGCAAGCACATCTCGGAAGAATTTGGAACCGGGCGGGCTAAAGCCTCGACCTAGATGATCAACAAAAACGACCACTTCTCCGTCCTTGGGTTCAGGAGGATTTTCCGTACTAGGGGCCCTCCAATGGATGACCTCTTTTTTGGCTAAAGCGCCAGTTATGACACATCTGTTTTAACTGATCTTCGGTGACCCGAGAAGGAACCCAGTTGCATTCATAGACTTGCTTGGCCATTGCAATGGGAAGCTGAAACATGATCATTGCTGGTCTAAGATTCACAATGGACAACTATAAAGCGGTGCAAGGATATATGCATGTTGTTAAACCGGAGTTTGTTATTGGTAAAACGGAATCTGACAATGGAGAAAGTGCAAGACAAATGCATTGGCGGTTCAACAGGGGACTAATGGTACATACCAGATCATCATTTTCTTTTTATATAAGATTCAACCACCTAATCTGGTATTGAGGTTACAGATCTAAGATGCGTAAGTGAAGGAAAAAACAAGTTTCACATCTTGGCATGGTAATTTCAGATCTGCCGTGCGTTGGAAAATCAAAATATATTCTGACCTAATGTCAAGTGCTTGAACAGTTCAGCAAGTTTAGATGAGTTTTATACAAAGCAGATTCCCTAATGAGGAAAAAGGAGTTTAAACTACAAGGGCACTGGAAATATCAGATTTAATTAGCCATTGGTACTACTAAAGAGGAGTAAGAAAGCACAGCTCAAGAACTTTGAAGAACTCCGATGAACACGAAACCCTAATGGTGGTTCCAGAGTGAGGAGAGGCGAAACTTACCGATGCTGAGGAGGCAGCGGAGGATCGCCGCGGTTCTCTGGTGCGGTCAGGTTGATGCAGCGGCCGTTGTTGAGGCAGACGCGAAGAACGACGGCGGCGGCAGAGTTCGAAGGTTGGTCGACACGAGGAAGAAGATGATGTGAAGAGGCACGGGGGGGGGGGGAGTGAAAAGGACCCCTCGGCCTTATTTATAAGGTGAATGGATAAGTGGCGGGCGCGAGAATCGAGGAGCCCAAAAAATGGGATATGTGATAGCTCTGTTTCCTCGGTTGTCGGAGGCCCATTACTAAAGGTGGGTTATGCGCACTTTTTAATAACAGATGATGTCATGGCGATTTATCATGGTCCTGGAAGCTGACGTCACGGCGGTTTACACGATTATGCAAAGGTGTTGAAGAAGAAAATTTTTAAGTATTGAGGATTGACATGAACCAGTTCAAATCAATCTGGGGCCTAATGTTGGGGATATTACTACTGGGTGTAAACCGGCCGGAAGAGGCCGGGTTAACCCTATAACGGTTCACTATATCTGAAGCCCATGAAGACAAAGACGGTGGCGTTTTATGAAGGCCCAGGGCCCAAAGACAGATTAAGTTCTGTAGTTATAAACCGACTTTGATATGTATGCTTGTATTATAAGGCAGAAATAGTAGAGACCGGGCCGGACATGTTTATGAGCTGGCCTCGGAACCCTGTAAACCGGCGGGCGTCAACCCATGTATATAAGGGGACGACCCGCCGGCGGTTTAAGGAGAACGGACAACAACTCGAGACCCAGGCAAAGCGTATTCGCTCCCTGGTCATCGAAACCCTAGCAATTCCACAACAACTGGATTAGGCTTTTACCTTCACCGCAAAGGGCCGAACCAGTATAAACTCTCTGCGTCCCTTGTCCGCTTTAACCCCTTTAAGCTAACCCGTCGCGATGGCTCCACGACTAAGTCCTTTCTCTTGGACATCTGCCGTGACAAAACCACGACACCGGGCGTAGTCACACTCGATTCAAGTAAAGTTGGAGAAACTGACACCCGACAGCCACCTGTGTGCAAATCACATTGGTAGAACCAGTCTCGCGTAAGCGTATGCGTAATGTCGGTCTGGGCCACTTTATCCAACAATACCACGAATCAAAGTATGATATGCTCCTAAGAAGTATGACTATTATCGCCCACAACTCTTTGTGTTCTACTCGTGCATGTAACATCTACGCATAGACCTGGCTCTGATACCACTGTTGGGGAATGCAGTAATTTCAAAAAAATTCCTACGCACACGCAAGATCCATCTAGGTGATGCATAGCAATGAGAGGGGAGAGTGTTGTCCATGTACCCTCGTAGACCGAAAGCAGAAGCGTTATGACAACGCGGTTGATGTAGTCGTACGTCTTCACGATCCGACCGATCCTAGTACCGAAAGTATGGCACCTCCGTGATCTGCACACGTTTAGCTCGGTGACGTCCCACGAACTCTAGATCTAGCTGAGGTCGAGGGAGAGTTTCGTCAGCACGACGGCGTGATGACGGTGATGATGAAGTTACCGACGCAGGGCTTCGCCTAAGCACTACAACGATATGACCGAGGTGGAAATCTGTGGAGGGGGACCGCACACGGCTAAATAGTCAACTTGTGCGTCTATGGGGTGCCCCCTCCCACGTATATAAAGGAGTGGAGGAGGGAAGGGCTGGCCCTCTCATGGCGCGCCCAAGGGGGTAGTCCTACTCCCGGTGGGAGTAGGATTCCCCCTTTCCCTAATTGGAGTAGGAGAAGAAGGAAGAGGGAGAGGGAGAGAAGGAAAGGGGGGTTCGGCCCCCCTCCCAATTCGGATTGGGCTTGGGTTGGTCCCCAACTTGGCCGCCTCCTCCTCTCTCCCACTAAGGCCCATTACGGCCCAATGACTCCTCGGGGGGTTCCGGTAACCTCCCGGTACTCCGGAAAAAGGCCCGAACCACCCGGAACCTTTCTGGTGTCCAAACATAGCCTTCCAATATATCAATATTTATGTCTCGACCATTTCGAGACTCCTTGTCATGTCCGTGATCACATCTGGGACTCTGAACTACCTTCGGTACATCAAAACACATAAACTCATAATACCGATCGTCACCGAACGTTAAGCGTGCGGACCCTACGGGTTCGAGAATAATGTAGACATGACCGAGACTCACTTCCGGTCAATAACCAATAGCGGAACCTGGATGCTCATATTGGTTCCTACATATTCTACGAAGATCTTTATCGGTCAAACCACATAACAACATACCTTGTTCCCTTTGTCATTGGTATGTTACTTGCCCGAGATTCGATCGTCGGTATCTCAATACCTAGTTCAATCTCGTTACCGGCAAGTCTCTTTACTCGTTCCGTAATGCTTCATCCCGCAACTAACTCATTAGTCACATTGCTTGCAAGGCTTATAGTGATGTGCATTACCGAGAGGGCCCAGAGATACCTCTCCGACAATCGGAGTGACAAATCCTAATCTTGATCTATGCCAACTCAACAAACACCATCGGAGACACCTGTAGAGAATCTTTATAATCACCCAGTTACGTTGTGATGTTTGATAGCACACAAAGTGTTCCTGCGGTATTCTGGAGTTGCATAATCTCATAGTCATAGGAACATGTATAAGTCATGAAGAAAGCAATAGCAACAAACTAAATGATCATCGTGCTAAGCTAACGGATGGGTCAAGTCAATCACATCATTCTCTAATGATGTTATCCCATTAATCAAATGACAACTCATGTCTATGGCTAGGAAACTTAACCATCTTTGATTCAACGAGCTAGTCAAGTAGAGGCATACTAGTGACACTCTGTTTGTCTATGTATTCACACATGTACTAAGTTTTCGGTTAATAGAATTCTAGCATGAATAATAAAAATTTATCATGATATAAGGAAATATAAATAACAACTTTATTATTGCCTCTAGGGCGTATTTCCTTCATTAGCAGCTGAGTTGTCAATTCAACCACACCTGAAAGACTTAATATCTGCAGCAAAATATTTTGTAGCAAAGTAGTATGGAAGTAGCGGTAACAGTGGCAAAAGTAACAGTACTAGTTTTGTAGCAATTGTAACAGTAACAGCGGAGAAGTAACGAAGCAAAGATCAATATGTGAAAAGCTTGTAGGTAAGGGATCAATGATGGATAATTATGTCGGATGGCATTCATCATGGAACGGTTATAACATAGGGTGAAACAGAACTAGCTCTAATTCATCAATATAATGTAGGCATGTATTCCGAATATATTCATACGTGCTTATGGAAATGAACTTGTATGACATCTTTTGTCCTACCCTCTAGTGGCAGCGCGGTCCTATTGGAAACTAAGGGATATTAAGGCCTCCTTTTAATAGAGTACCGGACCAAAGCATTAGCACTTCGTGAATACATGAACTCCTCAAACTATGGTCATCACCGGGAGTGGTCCCGACTATTGTCACTCCGGGGTTGCCGGATCATAACACATAGTAGGTGACTATTGACTTGCAAGATAGGATCAAGAACACAAAAATATTCATTGAAAACATAATAGGTTCAGATCTGAAATCCTGGCACTCGGGCCCTAGTGACAAGCATTAAGCATAGCATAGTCATAGCAACATCAATCTTAGAACATAATGGATACTAGGGATCAAACCCTAACAAAACTAACTCGATTGCATGGTAAATCTCATCCAACCCATCACGGTCCAGCAAGCCTACGATGGAATTACCCATGCACGGCGGTGAGCATCATGATATCGGTGATGGAGGATGGTTGTTGATGACGATGGCGACGGATTCCCCTCTCAGAGCCCCGAACGGACTGCAGATCTGCCCTCCCGAGGAAGAACAGGGCTTGGCGGCGGCTCTGTATCTTAAAACGCGATGAATCCTTCTCTCTGATTTTTTTCTCCCCGAAAGTGAATATATGGAGTTGGAGTTGAGGTCGGTGGAGGTCCAGGGGTCCCACAAGGTCGGAGGGCGCGCCCAGGGGGTGGGCGTGCCCCCACCCTTGTGGCTAGGGTGTGGGCCCCCTGCTGCTGATTCTTTCGCCAATATTTTTTATTAATTCCAAAAGTTATCTCCGTTGATTTTCAGGTCATTCCAAGAACTTTTTATTCTGCACAAAAATAACACCATGGCAATTCTGCTGAAAACAACCTCAGTCCAGGTTAGTTTCATTCAAATCATGCAAGTTACAGTCCAAAACAAGGGCAAAAGAGTTTGGAAAAGTAGATATGAGGGAGACGTATCACGAGGCTGCGGAAGCCGGCGGGGCCACAAATGCCAAGGGGGCCACGGGGGCCGCGGGGGCCGCAGCAGGGGTCGGGACCGCGGGCGCCAGCGCCGTGGCCAGAGGAGGCGCCGTATGTAGGGGCGCGCCTCAAAGCCAGGGGCGGGCCAAGGGCGGCACGCGAGCACCCTAGGAGAGGCGTCGAGGATCCCGCGTCATCGGTGGCGGGAGGAGCAGCCGGGGGTACCTGCTGAAACAGAAATAGATGCTCATCAAAGTAAATGTGTCGGGAAGTGAACACACGGTGGGAGACGGGATCGTAGCACCGATATCCCTTCGAGTTAGAGGGGTAGCCGATGAAGATGCAAGCGACAGAACGTGGTGCAAGTTTGTGAGGAGCGGTGTTAGTAGTGCTAGGATAGCAAAGGCACCCAAAGATACGCAAGCCATCATAAGACGGGGGTGTACCAAAGAGAAGATGGTGAGGTGCGAAGTTCCACCGTGGGAGGCAAGGGTGAAGGTTCAGGAGAAGAGATGCAGTAACAAGTGCGTCCGGCCAGAAGCGAGGCGGCACGTTAGCATGAAATAGGAGCATGCGAACGCAGTCGTTTAGAGTGCGAAGGACGCGTTCGGCTCGACCATTATGCTGTGAAGTGTACGGGCATGTGAGACGAAAAACTGTGCTGTTGTGCGATAGAAAAGTATGGAAAGCAAGATTGTCGAACTCTTTTCCATTGTCGGTCTGAAGAGCAAGAATGGGATGCCCAAACTGCGTGCTGACATAGGAGTAAAAAGCCGTCAAAGTGGAGAGTGCATCCGACTTTCGTCGCTAAGGAAAAGTCCACACATAATGAGAATAATCATCAAGGATAACCAGATAATATAAATAGCCCGAATTACTAGGAACTGGAGCGGCCCACACATCGCTATGAATTAACTGAAATGGAAAAGAAGCAATGGTGGTGGAGTTATTAAATGGGAGGCGAATATGTTTGCCGACACGACAGGCATGGCAAGTGTGATCCTCTATCTTATTACAACTGAAACTGAAACTCCTAAGAATATGCCGAAGTGTGACGGGATTGGGATGACCCAAACGAGCGTGCCAGAGATCCACGCCAGCGGAGAGAGCAACCGGTGCGGTGGTGTCGGATGAAGGCGAATGCACCGGATAGAGCTCGTCGAGGCTATCACATCGGTGGAGTACCATCCTGGTTCGAGCGTCCTTAACAAAAAAACCAAGCTCGTCAAATTCAACAGTGACAGGATTTTCATGAGTGAAACAACGAACGGAAATAAGATTCTTAATAAGATGAGGAGACACAAGTATGTTAGACAAAGATAATGGCATAGAATTGGAAGGAAAAGAAGTGTGGCCGACGTGTGTGATTGGAAGTGTGGAACCGTCGCCGACATTGATGCGGCGGTCGGTAGTGACAGGAGTAAAGGAGGCAAGATTACCAGAATGAGCAAACATGTGAGCCGTGGCCCCGGTGTCCATGTACCAATCACCACCGCCAGTGTAGTTGTTCAGCGTAGGGACGGTGTGCAGCGCGGCGAGGAGCGCCGGGTCCCAAGGCACCGGCGGCAAGGCCGGCGAGGGAGGCAGCGGCACCATCTGGTAGCCGTAACCACCGCTCAGCTGTGGCTGTAATACCCTCCATAGGGCCGCGGAGCCGTGTAGTATGCCTGATGCGCCAGCGGGTGCGGCATGGGGAGGGTCGGTGCAGGAGCCCGCGGGACCGGCATGGTGTATGCATGAATGACACCGGTCCACGGGTTGTAGCCGAAGGCCCACGGAGGAGGCACCTGAAGCTGCTGCTGCTGCTGACAAGGCGCACCGGTGCCCTGCTGCTGCGGCTGCCTGCTGCGTCGGCCACCGCGCCGGCCCCCGCATCGCCGTTCGGTGGGAGGGGCGGGAGGCCCGTACGACAGGGGGAGCAGCCCCGGCTACTGCTGCGCTGGGTAGGGTGGCGGCGGCGCGGGGTAAGGCACCTGAGGGTGCTGCGGCGGCGCGGCCGGGGCAGCAGGAGGCGACCGCGGCCCACCACGGGTGGTGCCGGCAGCAAGGGCAGTGTGCATGGCCCACGCCTTCACCTGTTTCTTCCTCCGCTCCTCCAAAGGGAGGTACGCAACAAACTTGGCGAAGGACGGGTTGGGGATGAGGGTGAGGTTCGCCGCGGCGTTGCCAAAGTCCTCGTTGAGTCTAGTGGTGAGCGTACTGAGAAGGAGGTCATCACTGATCTTCGCGCCATTATCACGGAGCTCGCCAGCGAGAGTCTTGAGGCGGCGACAATAATCGTCGACGGAGGAGTTGTCCTGGTGCACCCAAAAAACTCTTGGTGCAAAAAAACGCGACGCTGGAGTTGGTTGTCGGTGAAGAGCTAGCCCATTCAGCTTGGTCCACATGGCGTAGGTGTCATCACCGTCCTGCACGACCGTCTGAAAGAGGTCCGGCGAGATGGTGAGGAAGAACTACCGGATGATCGTGGTGTCGATGGTGGACCAGTCATGGAACTCGGGGACGAGGCTGGAGTTGACGGAGCCGTCCACATGGTCGACGAGGTGGTACTCCCGGAACACGAGGGAGAAATACGTCTTCCACGTGTAGTAGGAGGAGTCCGTCTGGGAGAGACAAACTAGCACCCGCTCATAGATGTTTCGGTTGCGGATGTCGTTGATGTCGGGAGGGTTGGCCTCGGCGAACAGGTTGGAGTTGGTGGACGCGGAGGAAGTGACGGACGACATGGCGAGGGTGGTGCGGCTCGATAGCTCGGGGGCAGCGGGTTAGGGTTTTGGGATGGGCGGTGGCAGCGGGTGACTTGGGCGACTCGGGCGGGCGGCACGGGCGGCTCAGGTTGGGGGCGGCGCGGGTTGGCGCGGGTGGTGGCAGCGGGTAGCGCGGGCGGCGCGTGTGGGTGGTGGAGTAGTGGCGGCCGTACGGTGAGGCGGCAATAGTAGGGTTTTGGCGGCGGTGCAGGTAGGGAGGAGGGCACAGTGGCGGCAATTTGAGGGGAGGGACAGCGGCGGCCGGCGCGTGGAGGCGCACGGGCGGCGGCGGCTGGATGGCGGCGACGGAAGATTAGGGTTTAGAACCCGTAAACTGATACCATGTATGATGTATGAATTGCACGATGTATTGCTCATGTGCAAAGGCACGTATATATGATGTACAAAGGTGGGCCAAGACCTCAACTATACAGGGAACTAGGAGGTGGGCCCAATACACAGATATGCACAACACATATACTCAACAAGATTCACTGTATAAATATATCTCATATATTCATCTAAAATGAAGATAATATACTACAATATATTTGACATATTCTTACTTCATATGTCACACATACGTGAGACAATATATTTATCTATAATTATAGACATATATGTCAGAATTCATCATATTCATGTGCAAAAGGCAGAAAGGTTCATACAAGCATAGTTCATGTCCACCAGGCACAAAGGCAACACAGTTCAGTTATACAAGTATGTTAAGCTCATAAGACACAAATGCAACATAGTTTAGGTATGGAAGGCATAAAGGCAAGACATATTCATTGATTGATTTGCTTTAGCTCCTTCATTTTGCTTGGCAAGACCATTAAAGATTGAAACTTGCGCTCATCAGAAACCAAGATGTCATAAATTGGCAACTTATCATATGGATCGCTGCACGATGTAATGACCAAACTCGTTAAGGTTTGAGTCTCCATGCTTACCATGCTAGACCCTGGATCAATTTGCTAGCATACATGATACCGATGAATATCATCGCATGATCGAAAATTACATAGTTTAGTACAAATTCATAGCCCAAGGCTAGCCTAACAATGTATGAATAACAATAGAATCAAATAAATGAGAAGTAGTGTCGAGTAGAGACTCATGCCCCTACATTTTCCTTACTCATCATGAATCACCTAAATCATGTATTGGCAAGTGTCACTTAAATGATATAACGGTCTCACCATCCTACATGAAGTTTCGGGGTAAGTGGAGTTCGGTTTATTTGCATAAAGCAATAATCAGAACATAGTGGTACACCCTAGTAGAGGTCCTGGACACATTGGATCAAACCCAGTGGAGGTCCTAGACGCAGTGGTACACCCCATTGTAGGTCTCTGAACACATTGGTTGGTTCTGGTGAAGGTCTTATTCCCCTTTTCAACCCATCAAGTTTTAGTTAACAAAGTTGAGGCGGTGAGATCGTCCAAATAGGTCCAAGTCCAGTTGCTCAAAGTTGTACATAACCATGAACACGGGTAAGCATGATCAGTTTTTATACTCTTGAGAGGTTGGTGTACGAAACCTTTCAGAAGTTGTACCCCGAGCCCTCAGGCAGACCCATACACCTATTGCGCTACATATGCTAGTCATAGTGGGTCATGTTCCCACAACCTACTTAGCTAATACAGAGCCCATATGACACATGACCACACATGGAAGCTAGTACACAAAGAACACGGCTGATCTCTTCGAACATGGGTGGCGGTCCCAACCTAAATCTGCACTTTGATGACACCCGTATCAAGGCGCCCAGATGATTCATTAACTTAAGTTGTTACATAGGAGTAGTCAAATAAGATTTTAAATTTTGTAACATATCATGGTTCCCACCCAGTGTATTTGTAGCATAGCTAAGCACAACTACCTATGTTGGCGTAAAGAAAAGGTTGTTGAACATATGGCTATCCTACTAGTTTCGATATCATATCATAGTACAATAAATATTTCCTACACATACATCCCTAGTAAAAAGTCTACATGCATAGAAAATAGGTACATCATGATCAAAAGTTCCACTTGCCTTAGTTGTTGTTGAAGGCACACTGCTCACAAAGGAAACCATCACACTCCACACAATGCATATGTTAAAAGAGAACAACTATAAATAATAACATAAGAACCATGTAATCTTGCAAAAGGGAAATCTTTGCATGATAGCGAATAAAACCAAATTAGATAGCTTGAGTCACACTAATCAAGGTTCAATTCAGGATTCCATTCGCAAAAAGAATCAATGAAATGGGTTTTGGCTTTGGAAGTCATGCCCATCTTGGGTTTATGTCCCAATTTGAATAAGTTCCAGTTGGCTCAATCAAGGTTGATTTCAAAATGGGTGCAAAGGGTAAAGCTAGGAATAAGATTCAATATACAAAAAGATTCATGCCACTTGGACTTAGGGTTTCCAACTTATAACTTAAATGAGATTTTAATTAAAATTTGAATATCAGAAATTATCTCAAAATGTTCCATAGGTTAGTTTCTAAGCTTGGGGGAGCTGATACATCCATTTTTCATCACTATTTATTATTATAATTTACTCTTTATCAATGATATTTTACAAAATATTTGTCAATTATAATGGCTTCTTCATTTCAATTGTAGGTAACACAGTGAGAGGGAAATTACCGGACAACAGGACATCATGAGCAAAAATTTACAAGAAGAAAAATCAATTTTCTGTAGCTCCAAAAATTCCAAGAAAATTGCAAAACATATTTTTGGAAGAAAGAAGCCAGGAGCCACAGGGCTCCCCTGCGCCCCTAGCCGCGTGGGGCCCCTGACCACCGCTTCTCGATACCCTTTAACCTATATTTTTCTCCTGGCCTGAAATTTGGTCAGGTATTTTGTGGATTTTTTCCATCGCTGCTATGAGGTGGAACCAAGTGGAGCACTTTTTCCCTCCGACAGGCCGATTCTACCAAATATCCATCCCTCCGGTGGAGGAATTCTAAGCTATCGTCATCACCATCATCTCCATCAACATTTGCATCAGCACTGTCATCTCCATCAACTCCACCCCTACTTTTTGATCTATGTACTTTTACAGATCATTTGTTGACTATAGTTTCTGGTGTTGATTACTCCTTATAGTTGATGCTTAGTAGTTTTATTGGTGAAAGTCATATGTTTCTCCACTTATTATGATCCATATGATGTGTGTGAGTAGTTCGTTGCATTCTTGAGGACATGGGATAAACCTTGATGCTCTTAATCTTGTGAAGTTGAGTCTAGTTCAATGTTTTGATATTGCGGTGTGGTGTAATTATCTAGTAGTGATGCGCAAATGGTGACTGCATATGATTTCACCTTCAAGGGCCTAGAGGAGAGCATCATGTGATTAGTTTGTTCATAGATTAGTAGTTGGAGTGACATGAATTACCATACCCCAAGTTTATGTAGTATTGCATGAGGGGTTGTTGGAACTGCAAAGTTTATTGTGTTGGGGAACGTTGCATGGAAAACACAAAAAATTCTATGCACACACAAGATCTATCCATGGAGATGCATAGCTATGAGAGGGGAGAGTATGTCTATGTACCCTCATAGACCGTAAACCGGAAGCGTTTAACAACGTGGTTGATGTAGTCGTACACCTTCACAATCTGCCCGATCAAGTATCGAACGTACGACATCTCCGCGTTCAGCACATGTTCAGCTCAAAGATGTCCTCGCCTTCTTGATCCAGCAAGACGGGAGAAGTAGTAGATGAGTTCTGGCAGCACGACAGTGTGGTGATAGTTGTGGTGCAACTATCTCCGCAGGGCTTCGCCGAGCACTACAAATTTATGACCGAGGACGAACTAGAGGGAGAGGGGCGCCGCACATGGCTAGGGAATCATGGTGTCTGTTGCCCCTCTCCCTCCTCTCATATATTTAGGTGGAGGGGGGAGAGGAGGCAGCCCTAGGGCACCCCCAAAGGGCCAGCAGCTAGCCCTAGGGCCTACCTAGCCACCCCCTTCCATATATGGACATGGGGGAGGAAAGGGGATTGGTTGCCTTAGGGCGCCTCCCACTTCCTTCCCTCCCTTCCTTGGCGCATGGGCAGCGGTGGAGAGGTGCGCCAGCCCCCTTGTGGGCTGGTCTGATTCCCTCCCTTTGGCCCATAAGGCCCACCACCTACTGGTGGCCTCCCGGAACCCCTTCTGGCACTCCGATGAATACACGGTACATCCCGAAACCTTTCCAGTGACCAAATAGCATTGTCCTATATATCAATCCTTACATCCAAACCATTCCGGAGCTCCTCTTCATGTTCATGATCTCATCCGGGACTCCGAACAACATTCGTTCACCAACTCAAATAACTCATATAATACTATATCGTCAACGAACGTTAAGCGTGCGGAATCTACGGGTTCGAGAATGATGTAGACATGACCGAGACGCCTCTCCGGTCAATAACCAATAGCGGGACCTGGATGCCCATATTGGTTTCTACATATTCTACGAATATCTTTATCGGTCGAACCTTTATGACAACATACGTAATTCCCTTTGTCTGTCGGTATGTTACTCGCCCGAGATTCGATCGTCGGTATCTCCATACCTAGTTCAATCTCGTTACTGGTAAGTCTCTCTACTAGTTCTGTAATACATCATCTCGTAACTAACTCCTTACTCACTTGATATGTCCATTTTGCATCATGTTTTCTTACTATTATTTATGATGTTTTTATTCATAATAATGCTTTTTGGAGTAATTCTAATGCCTTTTCTCTCATAATATGCAAGGTATACACAAAGAGGGAGAATTCCGGCAGTTGGAAATCTGGACCTGGAAAAGCTATGTCAGGCTACCTATTCTGTACAACTCCAAACAAGCTGAAACTTCACGGAGATTTTTTATGGAATATTTGAGCAAATAACTACCAGAGCGGGCCCACCAGGTGGGCACAACCCACCTGGGCGCGCCAGAGAGCCCAGGCGCACCCTGGTGGGTCGTGCTCACCCAGGCCCACCTCCGGTGCCCATCTTTTGGTATATAGGTCATTTTGACCTAGAAAAAATAAGGAGAGGACTTTCGGGATGGAGCGCCGCCATCTCGAGGCGGAACTTGGGCAGGAGCACTTCTGCCCTCCGGCGGAGCGATTCTGCCGGTGGAACTTCCCTCCCCGAGGGGAAAATCATCGTCATCATCATCACCAACAACTCTCCCATCTTGGGGAGGGCAATCTCCATCAACCTCTTCAACAGCACCATATCATCTCAAACCCTAGTTCATCTCTTGTGTTCAATCTTGTTACCGGAACTATAGATTGGTGCTTGTGGGTGACTAGTAGTGTTGATTACATCTTATAGTTGATTGCTATATGGTTTATTTGGTGGAAGATTAAATGTTCAAATCCAATATGCTATTTAATACTCCTCTGATCTTGAGCATGATTATTATTTATGAGTAGTTACTTTTGTTCTTGAGGTCACGGGAGAAATCATGTTGCAAGTAATCATGTGAACTTGATATGTGTTCCATATTTTGATAGTATGTATGTTGTGATTCCCTTAGTGGTGTCATGTGAACGTCGACTACATGAAACTTCACCATATTTGGCCCTAAGGGAAGGAATTTTGGAGTAGCAATTAGATGATGGGTTGCGAGAGTGACAGAAGCTTAAACCCCAGTTTATGCGCTATTCCGTAGGGGACTGATTGGATCCAAAAGTTTAATGCCATGGTTAGAATTTATTCTTAATACTTTTCTCGTAGTTGCAGATGCTTGCGGGAGGGTTAATCATAAGTAGGAGGTTTGTTCAAGTAAGAACAAGACCTAAGCACCGGTCCACCCACATATCAAATTATCAAAGTAGCGGACAATAATCGAACCAACATGATGAAAGTGACTAGATGAAATTCCCGTGTACCCTCAAGAACGCTTTGCTTATCATAAGAGACCGTTTTGGCCTGTTATTTACCTCAAAAGTATTGGGATACCCTGCTTCACTTTTGTTACTACTATCGTTACTTGCTCGTTATAAATTATCTTGCTATCAAACTACTCCGCTACTTACAATTTCAGCACTTGCAGACATTACCTTGCTGAAAACCACTTGTCATTTCCTTCTGCTCCTCGTTGGGTTCGACACTCCTACTTATCGAAAAGAGCTACAATTGATCCCCTATACTTGTGGGTTATCAAGATTTTCCGGCGCCATTGCCAAGGAGTGAAGCACCTTTGGTAGGTGGAATTTGGTAAGGAAACATTTATATAGTGTGTGCTGAAATTTATTGTCACTTGCTACTATGGAAAACAATCCTTTGAGAGGTTTTTTCAAGGTATCTTCATGTCGACCGGAACCACAATTAGATACCCCTCAACCTACTGCACCTACTGAAAATATTGAATATGAAATTCCTTCGGGTATGATAGAACAACTGCTAGCTAATCCTTATGCAGGAGATGGAACCGAACATCCTGATATGCACTTGATATATGTAGAACAAATTTGTGGATTGTTTAAGCCTGTAGGTTTACCCAGGGATGAAGTTATGAAAAAGGTTTTCCCTTTATCTTTGAAGGGAAACACATTGGCATGGTATAGGCTATGCGACGATATTGGATCTTGGAATTGGAATCGTCTGAAATTGGAGTTCCACCAAAAATTCTATCCTATGCATCTAGTTCATCGTGATCGGAATTATATATATAATTTTTGGCCTCGTGAAGGAGAAAGTGTCGCTCTAGCTTGGGGGAGGCCTAAGTCAATGTTATATTCATGCCCAAATCATGAGCTCTCAAGAGAAATTATTATCTAGAACTTTTATGCTCGGCTTTCTCGTAATGATCAAACAATGCTTGATACTTCTTGTGCTGGATCTTTTATGAAGAAGACTATTGAATTCCGGTGGGATTTTTTGGAAAGAATTAAATGCAACTCTGAAGTTTGGGAACTCGACGAAGGTAAAGAGTCAGGTATTAAACTTAAGTATGATTGTGTTATATCTTTTTTGAATATCAATGCTTTTCAAAAGTTTGGCACTAAATATGGACTTGACTCTGAGATAGTAGTTTCCTTCTGTGAATCATTTGCTTCTCATGTTGATCTCCCTAAAGAGAAGTAGTTTAAATATCACCCACCTATTAAAGAAGAAACTAAAGAACCGGTACCAGTTAAACAATTAACTATACTTTACAATGTTGATCCAGTTGTTCCTTCTGCTTATATTGAGAAACCACCTTGATACGTCTCCAATGCATCTACTTTTCCTCACGCTTTTCCTCTTGTTTTGGACTCTAATTTGCATGATTTGAATGAAACTAACCCCGGACTGACGCTGTTTTCAGCAGAACTACCATGGTGTTGTTTTTGTGCAGAAATAAAAGTTCTCAGAATGGAATGAAACTTTGCGAGGATTTTTTATATCAATAATAAGAATTTCTGGAGCCAAGAGCCACTAGAGAGGGGCACCTGGTTGGGCACAACCCACCAAGGCGTGCCCTCCTCTCCTGGCGCGCCTAGGTGGGTTGTACCCACCTGGTGGCCCCACTGCTGACCTCCCTGATACTATAAATTCACATTATTCCATAAAAAATCAGGGAGAAAGAATTATCACGATCCATGAGACGGAGCCGCCGCCAAGCCCTGTTCTTCCTCGGTAGTGCAGATCTGGAGTCCGTTTGGGGCTCCGGAGAGGGGGGTCTTCATTCTTCGTCATCACCAACCAATCTCCATCGCCAATTCCATGATGCTCCCCACCAGGAGTGAGTAATTCCTTCGTAGGCTCGCTGGTTGGTGAGGAGTTGAATGAGATTCATCATGTAATCAAGTTAGTTTTGTTAGGGCTTGATCCCTAGTATCCACTATGTTCTTAGATTGATGTTGCTATGACATTGCTATGCTTAATGCTTGTCACTTTGGGCCCGGGTGCCATGAACTCAGATCTGAACCGTTTATGAATTCATCATTATATCCATGTTTTAGATCCGATCTTGCAAGTTATAGTCACCTACTACATGTTATGATCCGGCAACCCCGGAGTGACAACAACCGGGCCCACTCCCGGTGATGACCGTAGTTTGAGGAGTTCATGTATTCACTATGTGTTAATGCTTTGTTCAGGTTCTCTATTAAAAGGAGGCCTTAATATCCCTTAGTTTCCAATATGGACCCCACTGCCACGGGAGGGTAGGACAAAAGGTGTCATGCAAGTTCTTTTAATAAAGCACGTATGACTATTTACGGAATACATGCCTACATTATATCGATGAACTGGAGCTAGTGTCGTATCGCCCTAGGTTATAACTATCACATGATGAATATCATCCAACAAGTCACCGATCCAATGCCTACGAATTTGTCCTTATTGATCTTGATGTGTTACTATTGCTATCATCACTGTTACACTTGCTACAAATTACTGCTATCACAGTTACTGTTACCGTTGCTACTGTCTCCACTATCAAAACTATCATATTACTGTGCTACTGATCACTTTGCTACAGATAATTAATCTCCAGGTGTGGTTGAATTGACAACTCAGATGCTAATACCTTCAAATATTCTTTGGCTCCCCTTGTGTTGAATCTATAAATTTGGGTTGAATACTCTACCCTCAAAAACTGTTGCGATCCCCTATACTTGTGGGTTATCAAGACCTTTTTGTGGCACCGTTGCCGGGGAGCATAGCTATATTTGTTGAGTCACTTGGGATTATTATCATATTATCACTATGAAGAATCTGAAGGATCCTAAACCGAAGATATTTCCCTCAAGTATGAGGGGAGGTAAGAAACTGCCATCCAGTTTTGCTTTAGATTCACCTTCTGTTATGAGTAAACTTGCAACACCACCACATGCTATAATCCTGATAGTGTCGCAAGTTATTGCATGATGCTACTCTACTATGAATGATGCTTATGATGAGCTAGTAGTACCTTGCTTGTTAATATGAGTGCCACTTGTGACTTTCTGATGAAAATGGCTAGAGTAATACAACATGACACTACAAAAAAAGACACATCCATGACATTTTGGGCCGAACGAATTTTTTTTTCTGTCATACATATGACACTTCTATGACGATAATTGTGACAAAACCCGGTATCATCATAGATGTGGTGGGCTCCTACTTCTATGACAAAAAATCATGACAGAAAATGGGCTTTTCGTCCTGGGCGGGCCGGAGACGCAGCTGCATGACATTCTTTGGGCCGTCCATGACGGAAAAAACCGTGGTAGAAGCGAGGGGGAGGAAAATTTCGGGGAGTTCCCGGTTACGGTGGGAGGTCGGGGGCCGAGCGATGCGCGTTTCTCTCGTACACGTACGCGCGTGTGTGCGAGGCGTTGGCTCTAACTGAACCCGAGCGAGGCGTTGGGCTCTAACTGAACCCGAGCGATTGCACTGCAGGCTACGCGTTACTGAACCCGAGCGATCGATCGATGGCTGTTAACTGAACCCGATCGAGCGATTCCTTCGCTACTGCTGCTAACTGAAGCCGATCGATTGGATGAACAGTGAGCGTTGCGGGGGGGGGGGTTGGATGAACAGTGAGCGGTGGCGTTGCCTCTGGATGAACAGGACCCCGTGGTGTGGAGGGCTGGATGAACAGTAGACGGTGGAGGGGTGCCCGTGGAGGGGTGGTTGAACAGGACCCCGTGGTGTGGAGGGCTGGATGAACAGTAGACGGTGGAGGGGTGCCCGTGGAGGGGTGGTTGAACAGTAGCCGGTGGAGTAGCGCGCGGTGGAGGCTGGATGAACAGGAGCCCGTGGAGGCTGGAGGAGGTCGACGGTAGCCCGTGGAGGCTGGAGGAGGTCGACGGTGGAGATGAACAGTATCCCGTGGAGTCCCGTTTTGCGGTACGCCACACCCCTCCCGATGAACAGGACCCCCGTTTCGACCGTAGGAGGTCCGTTTCGTCCGTTTTGCGGTACGCCACACCCCTCCCGATCAACAGGACCCCCGTTTCGACCGTAGGAGGTCCGTTTCGTCCGTTTTGCGGTACGCCACACCCCTCCCGATCAACAGGACCCCCGTTTCGACCGTAGGAGGTCCGTTTCGTCCGTTTTGCGGTACGCCACACCCCTCCCGATCAACAGGACCCCCGTTTCGACCGTAGGAGGTCCGTTTCCTCCGTTTTGCGGTACGCCACACCCCTCCCGATCAACAGGACCCCGTTCCGAACGTAGGAGGTCCGTTTCCTCCGTTTTGCGGTACGCCAGGCCTCGTTTCCATCGCCTGTTCCGTCCAAGCCCTCCCGATGAACACGACCACGCATTCCGTTCCGACCCAGCCGGTTGGCTCCCACGCGTTCCGTTGCCTCCCGATGAACACGACGCATTCCGTTGCCTCCCCATGAACACGACGCATTCCGTTGCCTCCCCATGAACACGACGCATTCCGTTGCCTCCCCATGAACACGACGACGACGCTGTTTCTCCGTTCCGACCCAGCCATGTACACGAGCCCTGGCCGTACGTATGCGCGAGTAGGCGTTCGAGACCCCGCCCGTATGTACACATACGTGGCCGTATTTTCTTTCTTGCACCCTGGCCGCTGTACGTACGTGTACATGCTACGTGCGCGCCTCTACTACGACACGTGCGCGCCTCTACATCGACCAGTATGTACGTACACGTTCGCGACCAGAATGACAACGCTACGTACGCTTCGACCAGGTGGGTCCCGACTGTCAGGCACTTCCTTGCCTGCGAAGATGTAGCTGGTGGGTCCCAGCAGTCAGGGGGCGAATCGTTTTTTTTGCCCGGACGCACTTCCTTGCGTGCGAAGATGTAGCCGGTGGGTCCCAGCAGTCAGGGGGCGAATCGTTTTTTTTGCCCGGACGCACTTCCTTGCGTGCGAAGGTGTAGCTGGTGGGTCCCAGCAGTCAGGGGGGCGAATCGTTTTTTTTGCCCGGACGCACTTCCTTGCGTGCGAAGATGAAGCTGGTGGGTCCCAGCAGTCAGGGGGAAACGTTTTTTCCGCGAAATACAGTGGCCCGTCCGGTGGGTCCCAGCTGTCAGGTGGAGGAATCATTATTTTCCGCGTAATAAGGAGGCACTTCCTTGCTGCGGCCGTGGACCCAGCTGTCAGCCTCTCCACGTACAGTCCACGTCCGATGGAAGTCGTTCCTTGACCACGTTGACCAGGCCGCGCCGAGAGCACCACGGCGGTGGACGACGGCGAGGCCTAGGAAGGGGACGACGCGGAGCCGGGGAAGACGCGGCAGTGGAAGCCCGCGCGGAGAGGAGTACGAGGGTTCACTGGTTCGGCTGCGGTGTGAGGCTGCCGTCGCCGCAGGGCCTGGCCAGCGGTGGGAATAGTAGGGGGCGGTGAGGCCTCCGCGGCAGCACAGCCGGCCACGGGAGGCAGGAGCATGCGGCACGACCGGCGCTGCTTTGGGCGGCTGGAGCAAGAAGACCAGAGGTTGAAGAAGCACTACGGCCGTTGGATGGACATCGTACGGTCACTGGAGCTAGAATCGTTCATATTGACTAAGTTGACAAAGCCCTCCGTCCCCGTCAACTTAGTTGGCCCACAAGTCATCCTCCCACTATGGTGGGTCCCAGCTAGCAGGGGGTATTCATTTTTTGTGCGTAATAAGGAGGCACTTCCTTGCGTGCGAAGATATAGCTGGTGGGTCCGACATGTCAGCGGGGGGAACGTTTTTTTCGCGAAATACAGAGGCCCTTCCGGTGGGTCCCAGCTGTCAGGTGGAGGAATCATTATTTTGCGCGTACAGTCCACGGCCGATGGATGTCGTTCGTTGACCACGTTGACCAGGCCGCGCCGAGAGCACCATGGCGGTGGACGACGGCGAGGCCTAGGAAGGGAACGACACGGAGCCGGGGAAGACTCGGCAATGGTTGCCCACGCGGTGGGGAGTACGAGGGTTTACTGGTCCGGCTGCCGTCGCCGGAAAATAACAGGAGGTGTGGGTGAGTAGAGGAATGGCCTGGCCAGCAATGAAGTAGGGTGGGGCGGTGCGGCCTGTGCGGCAGCACAGCCGGCCACGGGAGGCGGGAGCAGGCAGTCCCACCGGAGCTGGTTTGGGCGGCTGGAGCAAGAAGATCAGATATTGAAGAAGCAGCACGGCCGTTGGATTAACATCCAACGGTCACTGCTGCTAGAATCGTTTGTGGACTAAGTTGACAAAGCCAAAGTACACGTCAACCTAGTAGACCCACAAGTCAGCCTCCAAATCTGTCCCAAACAGCATACAGCCCGAAATTTCTAGCCAGATTCAAATTAATTTTAAATCTAAATATACCTTAATTTAAATTCAATGAAATTTTACCCGCACAAAAACAATGAAATTTAAAATATCAAAATCCGAAAGAAAACAGTATTTTGGAACTAATTGCCTGTTTGCTGTATTTTTTCATTTTACAGCCCATTTATTATTACTTATAGCCCATTTCTTATTACTTATAGCCCATTTTCTGGGCAAAATGCATCCCTCCTCGTCTTGAAAGATTTCCGGCCCAGCAGGGCGTAGAAAAGCAAGTAGGCCTACGTTGGTTATTCTGCAAAAAACAAAATAGCTGGCTAGCCATTTTCAGAAAGGAAAAAAACAAACTGGGCTGGTCATGTGCTAAACATATGAAATAAAAGCCTGGGCTAGACGGGCCACGGGTCCCGCACAACCCAGTTGATACCCTTCTCCGTCCCGAAAAAACAAAATTACTGCGCGCGCTGCTGGGTCCCTACTGTCATCCTCACCATGTACAGTCATCTCCTTATTCCTCTCGGTTGTTGACCATGTTGACAACACCGGAGGGCGGCGCCGCGGCGAGCGAACCAAGGCGGAGGACGATGGTGAGGCCTCGGACGGGAACGAACAGGAGCCGGGGAAGATCACAGCCAGCCGTGGGAGGCGGGAGCAGGCGGTCCCGCCGGCGCTGGTTTGGCTTTGGCGGCTCGAGGAAGAAGAGACTGAAGAAACGCGACAGACGTTGAATGTCAATCCAACGGTCAAGGTTGGCACAATCGTTTGTTGACTAAGCGGACACCAAGTAGCATACTTTTTTATATATAGGAAGAAAACTGCGAGGAAAATGCGTTCGTCTGCCGTCCTCCTCACAGGGAACGTTCGCCACATAAGTGACTAGCACCCTTGGTTTTCAACCGAGAGGTCTTGGGTTCGAGTCCCAGGAACTCTCAATTTTGTCCTCCTTCCTTCCTCGCAAAAAAGGGAAAGAAAATCAAAGACTTGGGAAGGCGTACAGAACAAGCTAGTGTACCAGTAAAGAGACGTTGCCGAGTTTTAGAAAAAAGAAAGACGTGCTCCTGTAGCTGGTTCGAATCCAAACCTAGACTATGACTATATATGGTGCTATGCTACTCTGCAAGTAATGAAACTGACATATCCAACGTTCGCTTCTCCTCTTCTCTACTTACTCTGCCTAGCATCAGAAGCTCTGGCCGCAGCAACCATGTCCGCTGGCTGCTCGTCCACCTGCTCTTCAGCAGGCAACAACCAGATATGCGCCAAGTCGCCACCCGTACCATCGCCTGTGGGTCTCATCACACCCCCGCCGGCACGCGCACCGCAGCCGATTGCTCATCGCAACCCGCTGCCGTTGGTGTGGTGCCACTGCTGCAAATCACGCAGAGTCATCCGTCGCGTCTCAACCACAATCCGCAACCCTGGCCGAGTCTTCTACAAATGCCCGAATCATGGGGTAATAATATGTTTAAGTGTTGTTCTGCTGCTTTCAGTTGCTGATTTTTTTAATAGTTTGGTTGATGATCTTCCAATTTGATTCGTGCAGAAAAGGGAAGATTCGTGTGATTTGTATTTCTGGGAAGTTGCTGATGTGGGGGAATGCAACTACGCTGATTATTTGGTTAGCCGAGGAATCCCAATACCAGCAGGTTGGGGTGTTGGACAAGTAACTGAAGGAACGGCAGAAGAGGAAGATGCAGAGCAGAAGGTTAAAGATGCAGTTCCTCTGATCATGGCCAAGCAACAGCTGCTGAACGGCCTTGACAGCAATGAGGAGATGAAAGAGCTTGTGAAGATAATGGGCAAAATCGATGTGCTCTGTAGGATGATTGTCTCTTTATTTGCAGTGTATGTAGCACTCGTGATGTATTCAGTGGCTACGACATGAGCACTTTGCTGAAACTAGTAATGAATGAAACCTGTGTAGCAGGCTGGGCGTAGTGTTGTGAACATCTAATGATTTCTATTAACGGAAATCAGGGGGTATCCCCTTTTGCTCATATAAATAAATAAATAGCAGAGGCCCTGTCGGGTCAGCTTTGTTCTCATTCGAAGACGTCGAGCAAATTGCAGTCCAACAGCAAACTATGTCATCAAATTCAAGTTTCACAGCCAAATATGAGTACAACTAAACAACAATGTCATCATGTTTTAGTTGTCATACAATCACCAAACAAATCAGCATACATAACAAGTGATGTTCTCACAGCAAAATACTAAACAACATGTTCATCAGGTTTCAGTTGTCATAGCAAACACAATTTCACATAGTAGATAAAAAACGTCTTCTGACAGGCAAATACGACAAAAGCAATGTAATCATCATCCGCAGCAGCAGCGTCAACATCTTCGCCATGTGTATCAGTCTGAATCGTAATTCCCCACGGTGTCATCTTCTTCTTCGTCCTCAACGTCCTCGAACGTTGGCTTCTTCTTGATCAACTCTTGTATGTCCACAGCACGACAGGCAATCTTTTCGCCGGCGTCATTGACGTGATGGTTCTCAAAGATATTAGGAACATCTGTGTTATCTTGTACATCAGGAGCAGTGTAAGCATCATCTTGTTGTGCAACTTCATTAAACGAATTCCTCTGCTCAAACCTTTGCAATACTCTCCAGTCATCGCTACGTGCAAATGTGTCTTCCAAGAAAAATATCTGTGTTGCTTGATTTGCCAAAATAAAAGGCTCGTTGGTCTGGTACGCCGCCTTGACATTGATGGATTTGAAATAATCATCAGCTCTGGGTTTTGCGATCCTGGAAAACAGGTTATACCAACGACAGCACAACAGAACCACACACCGATGATCCTCGAAACTGGAGATATACTGCAACTGAACAATGTCTGTTATGTTAGCATACATTTCAGTTGTCTCTTTGTCATACGTATCCGTGCTCATGATGGCACTGTTTTGTGTCTTCCTGCCTTCGTCTCGTGCAAGGGTGTTGTAGCGCACATCTCCAACAACGCAAGATTCATAATGTCTTACCCGAGTATCAGGACCCATTGCTAGTGAGTAAAGGGCATCATCAACTGCCTGCCCATCCTCCCGCATCTTCTTAACCTATGGTTAGAAAATAGACAAGCTGATCATCTTATGTACTCAATATATTAAAAAAACTGACAGTGCACTTCAAAAGCTTACATGGTTCTTGAACCATTTCGCAAATCCTGCCATAACCAGTTTGTCAATGTTTCTTGGATTTTGCGGCAGTAACTCCTCTTTGTAGATGCTGCACAACATAGTGATCGCGTCAAACATCTAAATATATAAGAATGTGCTGCAAGTTTAGTAGATTACGATGTATAAGCTGCAGTACTGCACTTACTTGATATAAGGTAGTATCTCAGGACAGTTATTCAACACATACCAAACCATTTTGTCCAAATCTTTAGGTTTGTCCTCTTGTCGACTCTTCCCTGTAACTCGAACAGAATAATCGAAAACATTGAGCCCGGGATTGTCTTCACCCACCTCTTTGCTAAGCTGATCAGCTGTTTCAATGTATTTTGAGCAGAATGTCAACGCTTCTGTAGCAATGTAGGCCTCTGCAATGGAACCCTCGGGTCTAGCTCTGTTCCTAACATAGCCCTTGAAAGTGCCTAGCCGCCTTTCAATAGGGTACATCCAGCCATACTGTACTGGACCTCTAAGTAGTGCCTCATCAGGTAGATGAACAGCCAAATGCACCATCACATCAAAGAAGGCTGGAGGATATATCTTCTCAAGGTCGCATAGGATAGTTGGTATCTTGTCTCTAAGACGCTCCAAAGCATCTATCCTGATATTCCTACTGCAGAGTTCCCTGAAGAATTGTCCCAACTCTGCAACTGCTCTGTATAAGTCAGGGCGGCCCAATCCTCTAAGGATAACAGGTAAAACCCTTTGAAGTAGGACGTGGCAGTCATGAGTTTTCAACCCTTGTACCTTGTTTCCATCTGCACTGACTCTCCTTTCAGGGTTGGAAGCAAATCCATGTGGGAATCTCACACGTGACAGGACCTCGCAGAATTCTTTTCTTTTTACCTTGTCCAAGACGTACACAGCTGGTGCCATATCCCGTGGTTTACCTTCATCTTGCACCTGCAAATCCTTTCTGATACCCAGGTGTGTCAAATCAATCCTAGATTTTAAGGTATCTTTCGTCTTGCCTTCAATATTAAGAAGTGTGCCGATAATGCTGTCACATATATTTTTCTCGATGTGCATCACATCAAGATTATGCCGCAGATCCAAATCTTTCCAATACTCCAAGTCCCACAAAGTGGACCTGCGGGTAAACAATAATCTCTCTTCTACCCTGCCACGCTTCCTTTTCCCGCTACCATTACCAGGATGGTTTCCTGGTGTAATATGCCTGACCTTCTCTAATTCCACTTGCAACTCATCGGCGGTGAGCCTCTTTGGCGCATCACGGTTTTCATGCTTTGCATTGAACACATGTCTTCGGTATTTTCTAGGATGCGGCTTGTCCTTGGCAAGGAAACGGCGGTGTCCAATGTAACAGATCTTGCTAAGTATTGCGTATGACAGCGGATTCCTGTCACAGCGAACACATGCATTGTAACCATGTGTCGTTCGCCCTGACATAGTGCCCAAAGCCGGATAATCATGGATGCACCAAATTATAACAGCACGCAGAAAGAAATCAGCTGGTGGGCTGCTATATAGGTCTCGAGTGAGAACACCCTTCCATAGCTGTTGAAGTTCCTCCACAAGAGGCTCCATGAACAAATCAAAATCCTTTCCAGGACTTTTTGGACCTGGGATGAGCAAGGCCATCATGTAGTTTGATTCTTTGGTGCAGACATTTGGAGGCATGTTGTAAGGGATAACAAGCACTGGCCACATGCTATATGTGGCGCTCTGGTGGCCAAATGGGTTAAATCCATCTGAAGCTAAGCCAAGTCTAATGTTTCTCGGGTCAGCAGCAAACTCTTTGTGTTTATCATTGAAGCTTTTCCACTCACTACCATGAGATGGATGGCTCATTACATTCTGATCTCTGTACTCCTGGTTCCTAGAATGCCACAGTACATCCTCTCTTGTTTCAGCATCATGAAACAACCTCTGCAATCTTGGTGTAATTGGAAAATGTCTCAGAACATTATGAGGAATCCTCTTCACAGCATCGCCATCTTTCCATCTTGATGATTTGCATTTCGGGCATTCACTTAAGTTGGCATAATCCTTCCGGAACAGAACACAATTATTCTTACAAACATGGATCATATCATATCCAATTCCAACTGCACGAAGGAAATTCTTCATTTTACTGTAGGTGTGTGGCAGCTCAGACGCATCTGGGAAAGATTTGCGGAAAGCAGCCAACATCGCATCGAATGATTTGTTGGTCATCCGCTCAGATGTCTTCACCTGAAGAAAGGTGACCATAGCTGAGAATACTGACAGCTTATTTCCTGGGGTGACAGCAACGTTGCATTGTTCCAACATGCGGGCCCACCGTTTTTCTTCTGCAGGTGAAAGTTCACGGAATGCACGAGCATTTCGTAGCATTGTTTCAATGTTGGTCAAACTCACTGGCTCCGCCACCACCACCTCCTCCTCCTCTTCCACCTGAGCATCAGGCAGATCAAGATGGTGATCTGCTGCTTCCACGTAGTCAATAACATTGACGTTCACAGCTTCACCATGATGAACCCACCTAGTATATGTGACCGACATCCCATACAAGTGTAGATGATTTTGCACAGTTGACTGGGGTCTTGTAACTGAATTCATACAACTGCTACACGGGCAGAGCACATCTGATTTCGGACCACCGTACTCAGCTCTGATAAAGTTCATGAAGTTTTCAACCCCCTCGACATATGCAGCGGAGAATCTTCGAGCAGAAGTTATCCAAGTCCTGTCCATCTGTTAGACATACAAATTAGTTCTTCTACTAGATATTACAGGAAAAACATATATGCTTTTTTATGAAGTCCAGAAAAAAATACCTAGGTCGATGTCTAAAGCTATGGCAAGATATTTGGACGAGCAGATCTAAGTAACGAAATATATGTAAAGCTAATTCAGCAAACAGATTTGAGTGCCAAATTATGGCAGGCTGTTTCAGCAGTCAATGAGGCCGAGCACACAGCCATCGAACTATCGAAGGCCATCGCAGCAACAAAGATCGAGTATAAAACGGTGTAGAGCTATTTCACCTAACAGATTGGCTACTAGACCATGGCAATCTACGTCACAATAAATATATGGCAGGATATTTTAGCAACTAATCGGCCTTGGCATGCCATCTCAGCTAAGCAGATTGAGTGCAGAACAGGGCAAGGAAGCTTCTTAAGCAGAGCATATTGACAGTAAACTACTTCGGCAAACAGTGAGATTAACAGCGTCTATCAGCTAACATTCAGCGCTACACCGACATGAACGGGGCCTCAGTCTAGAATGCGCGTACCGTGGGAGAAGCTGACCGCCGTGCGTCTCCACACGAACGTCGCCAGCGGTGGCGGCGCTGACCGCCGTGCGCCTCCACAAGAACGTAGCCAGAGGTGGCGGCGCGGCTAGAGGACGGCAGTCTACGAGAGCGTACTGTGGGAGCGAGAGGATCGCCGAACCGCGGCGCCGACGTATCGGCGCGGCGGGGAGGGCGGCTTTGGCGGAGCGAATGGAGTGGAGGGGGACAGGGGGGAGGGGGGTTTGGGGAATATTATTGGCTAGTTGGCCGAAGGGCGGTTGAATCGGATTTGGGGGGAATTTTTGGGTGTGGGGGGGGGAGGATTTTCGCGCGGTGGGCGGGGGGAGTTTGGCGCATGGTCGGTTTCTCCAAGTGCAGTCCCACGTGTCAGTGAAGAGGCAAGCCGAAGCGCGTTCCGTTTGCGTGAGCCGTGTGCAGGACCGAACGTGTGTGGGGTGCAATGCGACCGCGACAGGAGTGCTGTGAGTGTACCGCCTTTTTTCCTTTTAAACTAGGTGCTTCGCCCCCTCAAAAAAAATTTGTTGCTTCGCGCGATCCATCGATACTACTACTAGTAATCCGGTAATCCCGACTAAAACGGCGCGGCCGGGTCTTTTCCCGCGCGATATGCTGGGAGGTTGGCTTAGTTGGGTTTTTTAGGACGAGTAATGCTACACCTACGTAATCCCAGTTACGTAATTAACGTAATGTGAAACGTGTGAGCTGTTGATTGTAGATTGGGGGGAGGGAGGGGCCCACCACCATGAAAATCAGGGGAGGAGAGAGAGAGGCAATTTACGTTAACCCTTTCGTAGGTTCCCGTAGATGTAGAAAGATGTGAAATGCGTGAATGTGTAGTGGACGTACTATTGGAGTGCCTAAGATAATTTGTGTATGTATAGACCCTATGTGTTTATTTTACTTCGCATGTTAGATTTGTCTCGGTTCAATAAAAAGCAGAGTTGGTGATGATGGTGTGCCTGTCATCCTGCAATATAGGCCGTCCGATCTATATCTAACGGATAGGAAGGAAACTATGACAATTTACCCGCACTCCTCTCCACATTTGCAGATAAGGCTTTCCCTCGTTCATCCTTTTCTCCCACAAGATCTTGATCTTCCGTGCAACGCACGGGCATCTTGCTAGTACTCCTACAATATGTATATTATTGTGAAAGTTCATATACACCGGCCGAGATTAATGCAAACACGGCAGATTTTCATTACATTTCGAACTTTTATAGGACAGAAAAATAAAAGAAACCCGACCCTAAACCTATTCTACGGCGGCGACCGACGTCCTCCATCTGCGATCTCTATGTACGGGGGCGGGGTTCAAGACCCGTGAAGTGAAGGTGCGGTCTCCGGCGAGGAAGAGTAGAACACGGGATACGGACCGGCCAGTTGGCACACCATGCCCTGCCGCCTCCCATGCCCTACTCATCCTCGGAGGAGTCCCCGACCTCGGCGGTGCCGGACGTTGGACGGCGGCAAGTAGGACGCGTGGCTGACGGTGCTCCCGTCGTCGGCCGCCAGCGTGGCCACCGCTTGTGCGGTCGCGTCCGCGTCCGGCTACGCCGCTATTGCGTCGCGAGAGGCGACTTGAGCGAGGGCGGCGACCTCGAGCTTCATCCCCGAAGACAAGCTCTCCCGCAGAGCGTTCGCACTTGCGGTCATGGCGGATGTGGTGCCAGGTAGGAGGACGATGCGCTATGGTGTGGAGGTTAGCTGGGCGTTGCCGCTTTAAGTAGCGCATTCCGGTGAGGCCAAGCGTCCGGGTGCGTCATTAAGTCGCCGGAGTTGGTTCCTCGGGCACCGAGCCTCTTAACGACGACATACGAACGGACGGCATGAATGCGGGCAGCTGGCGCCGGCTGGGAACGCACCGCGCGACGGCGCGAGGGACGAGGGTTTTGGTGTGCCAGGGTAGTCAGCTGCGGTCGTGGCAACGTTGGAGATGCCCTTTGCTCACATGCGATCCCCGCATGTCATTGAAAAAGCAAGACGACCCGGCATGGTCTCAGGTCCAGAGGATGCAGTTGGCCGCGCTACACCACTCCGCGGACGCGTCGCGGCGCCCCGTGCATCCTCGACGAGCCGGGTGTTGGGGTGTGTTTGGATTGTGGCCAAAGTGCACCTTACCAAAATTTTGGTCATGACCCAAAGATTGGTCTTTGTTTGGATGGTTGCCATTTTTTGGCATGCCAATGAACTCTAGCCAACTCTAGTTCATTTTTCTTGCCAATGTCGGCCAAATCATGGGCAACCAATACCTCAACCAAAATTTTGGTCATGACCCAAAGATTGGTCTTTGTTTGGATGGTTGCCATTTCTTTGGCATGCCAATGAACTCTAGCCAACTCTAGTTCATTTTTCTTGCCAATGTCGGCCAAATCATGGGCAACCAATACCTCAACCAAAATTTTGGCTACCCAATGCTTTGATGGGGCAACCTTGGGCACAAACCAAACATACCGTTGGTCGTGCCACAGCACTAACGCCACCCTCGGCACACTGAAACCGACCGTGTCTAGCGACGATATGAGCGTGTCGCTCACCGCGGTCGCCGTGTCCAGAGGCGGTGCTGGAGCTGCGCCCCGTTGTTGGCCCCAACGACCCACATGAACGGTTGTCGGTGGCGAGGAGGTCGTGGGCCAGCTCCTCCATTGGACTAGTCTGCGCTACGTCGTCCCGACGGGTGTGCCCCACATGTCGGTTTCCCTGTTTTCCCGGCCATATTCGAGCGTCAGTGCTCCGCGTTGCGCATTAGGCCTTTCACTATGTAGGCCAAGCGAGACAACTTATTGTTTATTTGAGCCGTTCAAGTATAATCATGTGGCGTTTGCTTATTTCTCATTCCTCTCCAACCCTCTTCTCCATCGATCATGTCGCCCTCCAGTCGAGTCCATCCTCCCGCATGCCTCATTTGAACATTCCGCCGAGTATCATTCGCATGTACCCACCCTAGTCCTCTTTCAATAGATCTCCGGACCCCGAGATGAAATCGAGAGGGAACGAGTGGGGGCACGTGATACCTAAGGCGGATTCAAAATTTTGAACCGGTGATCATAGCATCCGCAAATCATATATAAAGGGTATTCAATGTTCGTTTCGTTTTTGAACGTACAATATACTCCCCCTATCCTTTCTAGTTTACATATAAGTTTTATGTGTAGTCAAAGTATCTCTACTTTGATCAAAAAGGTATCAACATTCAACAACGCCCAATCAATATTGTTAGATTCGTACGTACTCCTAGATTTGTACTCGAGATGGTTTCCAATTTGACTATTGACAAGATTAATAGTACATGAGATGTATAATGTGAAAATTATATCATTGGAAACTCCTTTCACATACGAATTTGACCGTATGCTTTGTGTAAGTTGCATGTCATATATTATTACTCTAACATTTGGTCAAAGTTAGCCTCGAAAAACGCATTAGACCCTGTATGCTTTGTGTAAGTTGCATGTCATATATTATTACTCTAACATTTGTGTAAGTTGCATGTCATATATTATTACTCTAACATTTGGTCAAAGTAGTATAGTGGAAGTGGATCCTCTGACGTAGGTATCCCTGCCTTACCCTCCCTTTCGGTCACTTACTGGCGGACCCCATGCTTGCTAGGCCCCGCATGTCAGTTACTCAATGGGTTCGGCCACGTCAGGGGATCCTCATCCGTAGTATACTCCCTCTGTTTTTATTTACTCCGCATAAAACGGAGGGAGTGGTGGTATAATAAATGACGCGGGCGGGGGAGGGGGAGGGACGTCGGTTTGCTCTCAACTGCGGTCCCACAAGCGAGCGAAAACGCAAGACGAAGCGCGTTCCATTCGGTGAGCGACGTGGAGGGTCCAGCGTGCCGGGCTGCAACGCGAACGCGACAAGAGCGATGTACAGTCAAAACCGATTGACCGGTCGTCACCGGAACCACTATTCACACCAGAACCTTCGCTGCTCGGCCTACGCCAGCCACTGCCCTAAAACCACACCAAATCTCCAGCCCATTCCCCCACCTTTCGATCCCCTAGCCCGCATCAAGCGTCCCCTAGTTCGCCGGAAAGCCATGGTGCGCCGCAAGATCACTTACTACAAGATGCTGACGCCGGAGCGCCGCGCAGAAATCGCGGCGGCGGTCGGCGCCACAGACCTCCGTTCCCAAGCTCGCTTTGCGGCGGGCCAATCCCCGAGTTCTCTGGAGCCAAGCTACGAGGAGGAGGAAGCCGATCCAATGTTCATGGCGGAGGTCGCGGCGCAGAAGGCCCCCGATGGGTATGAGACGATGGACGTCGACTTCGTGCCGGCGTCCGAGTCCCCCATGGTGCAGGCGGACCAGCGGTTCAACATGGCGATACTAAAGGAGGACCGGGAGGCAGAGGCTCAACTCGACGCGGAGCGCGCGCATGCCGCTGCCATCGAGGCTCTCCTGCAGGCGGAACCGGATGTCGTGGATGTGAACCGGGCGGCGGAGGCTCAACTTGAGGCGGAGCGCGCGGATGCCGCTGCCATCGAGGCCCTCCTGCAGGCGGAACCGGACGTCCTGGACTTGAACCGGGCGGCAGAGGCTCGACTCGACGCAGAGCGCGCGGATGCCGCTCTCATCGACGCCCTCCTGCAGGCGGAACCGGACGTCCTGGACTTGAACCGGGCGGCGGAGGCTCGACTCGACGCGGAGCGCGCGGATGCCGCTGCCATCGAGGCCCTCCTGCAGGCGGAACCGGACGTCCTCGACTTGAACCGGGCTGTGCTCTCGTCCGTGCAGAGCGCCCGCACGCTCCGCTTGAACGAGTAGCTGGAGGCCGAGGACAACCACGGTGCGGAGACACACGTCGGCAGCGACGGCTGGTTCGCGCCGGCAGCCAAAGACGACGAGGCCGTCTCTTTCCGCGAGCAGTGATAGTTTTTCTTTATGTTGTTGTTTTTATGGATCTTTTGCTGTGTAAAAACATATATTTGTTATGCAAGTCGCCTGACTTGGGTCAGTCTACCATTTCAGGCGGTTGGATGAATATCCTACGTCTCCTAACCCTTCTTTCCTTCTTCCTCACCTCTTCTTCTTCCCCAACAGACCACCGCACGGGCCGTACGGATACTCCCCAACATGCGGTTGGATAAACATACTCTATGAACGAAAATTATGTGTCAGCGATAGGATGGCTGAGTTTGGTTTGTTCACATGCGACAGCACGTGTCAGTGAGGGTGCGTTCCCTTGGTTGGGTTTGCGGCGTGCAGGAGCGACTGTGTGAGGGTGCGGTGCGACCGCGGCGTGCAGGAGCGACCGTGTGAGGGTGCGGTGCGACCGCGACAGCCGTGCGCAAGTGTACCTCCTTCTCATTTTGAAAACTTTAGGCAAGCTTGGCAAAAATGTGTGGCGAAGTTTGGCAATGCAAGGCCTAGACCCAAACAGGATAAGTACGTACGTACTAGGAGTACTAGTGTTAAAAAAGAAAGGCGGGGTTTTCCTTCGCGGGATTTAATCGATACAAATCCTCGTTTCACGTGTCAATTAATGCGTATTTTTTTCTCCAAAGACCAAAGAGCTAACCATCTCACTCCTCATCGCTTGATTAATGCAGCGCCATGCAAACCAACCTTCTCACTTCCGCATGCATGCAGGGGATATTAATGTCCTTGGTTGCTAACCCCATCAATTTTGCCTCGATTAGTGTTAGTGGCCCTTTGCAAATTGTAATTTTGATATACTGGCCTTGTGTACAAAAAAATGGAGGTAGTAACTATATTTGACTTCCTTCCCCATTGCGGTGACGTCGACGATATCTTTTTTTGGTGGTTTGGCGAAGTGCGTTCGACGGAGAACACCATTGAGGGAGACCACGGTAAGTCGTTCGCAAGTGCCGCCTGCAAGCCGAGACAACCGCCTTATTTGCATCCAGGAAGTCCTTTACTAGTACTACTAGGAGTACTAGTGCGGTGAGATGGTTTCTCGAAGAAGACGATGGAGAAGCGGAGTCAGCGAAGAGTGAAATGATGGTTGCTTCGTCCGTGCTTTTGTGATTTGACGCCTCACTGCTTTGTGATTTGTGATAGAAGGGACAGGGGAGTAGACTCTGTGCTCTATACTGTACTACATGCGTCCAAGCATGGGAGAAAGAGGAGAGACGTTGCATTTTTCTATTCCTTCAATCAATCAATCAGGGAGCTTCGGTTCCATCTTTTTGGCTTTGGCAACACCGTCCACAATGGTTCCCACGATGCCAAAAGCTATTTTCACATTTGGCTACACATTGTGGATGCCCTTAACCGTACCACTTGGTTTTGCTCCTGTGTGCTATCTATACAAATCTCAATTATATTGATCTAAAAAATTATAGAATCAAGATTAGTAAAAAGGAGGTGATTTTGCCGCGCGGATGGCGGGGGAGGTTTCTTATTTGAGCAATGCTACATCCACGTAATGGTTTACGTAAAGTTACGAACTGATGTGATGTGGGACTATTTGATTGGATTAAAGGAGAGGATTAGGCCCACCCCACCTGAAAATCAGGGGGGCATATATAGATTAGATGGAAAGTATACGTAGCAGCTACGTAGCCCTTTGTAAGTCTAGGATTAGGCTTCTTATTTTCGGAGGACGTTGTCCTGGCGGTTTGCTAACATGCGGTCCCACGTGTCAGTGCTTTACCAAGCCGATCCGCGTCCCACATGAGGCAGAACAACGGCAGAAGCAACACGTGGTTAAGTTGAAGAAGATGAGGGAGAAGCGGATTCAGCAACGAGTGAAATGATGGTTGCTTCGTCCCTCCAACTTAACTGCGGGAAAGGTGCAGCTTTGTGATTTGACGCCTCATTGCTCATTACTACGCCGGCGCCATGACTGGGGTGCTTCACCCCGGCTGCTCTGCACTGTATTCCGGTATGGCACGTGGACCCGGTAGCTTGATGTCCCACATGTCGGCGAAAGGGACTAGAAGATTTATGAAAGCGAGCGCTCCACTCTTACGACGGAGGAGTAGACGACACGACGGCCCAGTGAACTGTCACTTGTAGTACTGTATAGTACTATAGTTTTGCTGTTTCGCACGATCCATCGATACAAACCCGATTAAACAGGAAAGGGCGGGATTTTTCCCGCGCGGTAGATGATACTGGCCATACATTTCAAAGGCAATTTTAATGTATGCAAACTGAATAATTATAAGTAACAATATGATATCTAGTAAAACTAAAAACACATATGATTTATTGTGTTAGAGTGTAGTAGTAGTGCTGTATTGCATAGTTGTTAGATGTAACATGCGAGAACGTGTAGAGATGTAGTTTTGGAGGGCCTACAGAGAGAAAAGCGTAATACGGTCACCGAACTTCAGAATAAGCTGATTACGGTCACTATATACGTTTTGCGGTGATTATACGGTCACTTGCTCACAGTTCAGCATCGGATTGCACTCTGTTGACCGGCCAAATAGTCTGCGTGGCGCCATGTTGACTAGTTAAATTGACCACGTTCCTTGTGGGTCCCACCTGTCAGTTCGCATAGGCAAAAGGTCAGATAAACACAAATTTACGCAGGCGCGACAAGGCTCCAACCCGTGCGCGGGAATCACCTGGTTGTGTATGTGTCTGTCAGGGCCTGATGTGTGCGCATGCACGTGTAGGTTGAGCACTTGAGCGTGAGAGTGTGTGTTGGTCGTGTGGTGTACTGGTGTGTGCATGCATGCGTGCGTGTGGTGTTGCGTGGTGCGTGTGAGTGTTGCGTGCGTGCGTGGCTGCGTGTGTACGTGTGAGTGTTGCGTGCGTGCGTGGGTGCATGTGTTTGTGTGAGTGTTGCGTGGATGCAGTTCGTGTGCATGCGTGCGTGTGTGTATAATCACCACACCAGCTCCTGTGTGTTAAAACAGACGGCTCAGCATACCAATACAAGGCCACCTTGTCCGCTGTGCCCGCGGTCATGACTTCGAACCACCGTCCAAATATTTTTTGTCGTTTGTTTTCATTCTTACTAGCAAGATGCCCGTGCGTTGCACGTAACATCAAGATGCATTTGTATGACTTGTTTATCTTGTGAGAGAAAAGGATGAACGAGGGAAGGCCTTATTTGCAAATGTGGAGAGGTGTGTGGGTACCTTTTTGCAAAATTGCCATAGTTTCTTTCCTATCCGTCAGATATAAATCGGACGGCCTATATTGCAGGATGGCAGGCACACCATCATCACCAACTCTGTTTTTATAAGAGTGTATTTTATGTATTTTATAAGAGTGTAGATGTAGAGTAGATACAAGTCGACAGGTGGGCACGATGGTAGTGAGATAATGTGATGCAACACTAGAGGTGCCACGTGGAGCGTTTAACTGGTCAACTAGTCATGTCATGAGCAAATACAGAGTTGTACGGTGAGCCCGTGACTGTATAATAACCACTAAACGTAAATGGTGACCGTAATGAGTGGATTCTGAAGTCCAATGTACGTATCGTGCTTTCGCTTCAAATACAATGATCGTCATTGCATATATCGCGAGAGAAAGATGAAACATGCGTGAATTTTCTGGGGGCTTACTTTTAGAGGACCTGGAGATAGTTTTGTGTGCATACGTGAAAGGGGCGTACAGGGGGGTATGCGATGGAGAGAGAGATGCTCTTCGTTTCTCTTTATTATGACTAACTTTGTATATAGTATAAAAATATACAAATTCACAGTGCGGAATAAATATCATTGTGGGCACCATGCAATGCAAATTAGCGTTCGTACTCCTCCATATAACTTTGTAATGTTGTATATATGTAGAAACTCTAAAATAATTTTTTGGCCACACTTTATTCAAAAGGAATGTTGTATGCGAAATAAACGTGAAGAGAGGGCTTTTTAGATCAATGGGGTACGTGATGTAACATGTGTGAATGTGTAGTTGATGCATTTGGCGGGGCCTAGAGAGGTATGTGTGTGTATTACGTATTCGAGAGAGGCATGGATAGAGGGGCCGACGGGGGGGGGCGTGGGAGAGATAGCACGAGAAATGAGAGTGGTCTAGAGAGAGAGACGAATATGACGTCACGACAAGAGATTCCATTCCCTTGAGTGTGTATATGCAAGGGGGGAGGGAATAGAGGCACCAGGAGAAATTTTCTGTGTGTGTGGTGTTTGTGTTGGTATGTGTGGGTGTGAGAAGATAATGAGACGTGGGGGCAGAGGGTGTGTCACCGCGTGAGGTCCGGTGGGTCGAGGTGAGGCCCTTCGTTCGGTTCCGTCCTGCGCCACATTGGTCGGCCCGTGACGCATTTAGGAAGACCCATGGATGACTAGTCGTACAAGACAAAGATAGCAGAATTGTGAAGGACTCTGTGTCCACTGACAAAGCCGGCTAGGATTTGTAACCCTAGGTTCTCGGACTAAGGTAACCCCTTTATCTCTGATATTACTATTCATCCAACCTAACTTTAAGGGGCATCCTACAGAATGCTCTGCTAGAATCATACTCGTCGATTAGGAAGAGAGGTGTGAGACAATGCGTGAGAGACAGGCGTAAAGATAATGTGCGTACATGAGACACGTAGGCAGGTCCATGTATATAGAAAGGGTCGATGAGGATTGTGCGTGTGTATGTTTGCGAGAGGAAGAGTGCTTGTGATAAAGGTTAGTGAAAACAGTTGTAAATGGTTACGAGAGGGAGGGAGGGTTATATCTAGAGCATGTGTGCGAGAAAGACACCTCGGGAGAGAGTGTGTGAGCATGTGTGAGAGACCACCGATGGAGAGTGAAACTACACGTAAAAGACTGCTCTACACATTGATTAAAGATATAAATTGTATCCAAATATTAGGATGGGATCATGATATTTGCAATTCGCGTAAGGAGCGGTCATTGATCCATCAGACATCTAGATTCTATCGAATTTGAGCATGTCTATGTTATTATTCGACACAATTGATCCACATAGTTAGTATTTTGAACTCCAGACAATGCATCGCTTTAGCAATCGAATATAAACGTGAGTATAGTTCATGTTGTGTGTGTAAAGCACATTATACATACGAAAGTTACACAATGGACATTATAAATAGCTACCTATGAACTAGCATACATTTGAATTCAACTTAAGGTGGTTTAAAAAATCGAATTCAACATGAAGTCCATTCAATTATTTGAATTTGATATCATGGCATTTGTAAACCATACCTAAATTATGGGGGCACCAATCTTTGCTCTGATTTTGTACATAATAGCATATGTAGTCGTGTACAAAATAGATTCAAATTTAGCTCCTCCATTCCAAAATAATCGTAGTTATAGGATTTTCAAGTGTCAAAATTTCAAAAAGAAGCGGATAATTTAATGAGGTTTTCAAACATACAAGGTCAAATATAACGTTGTCTATTTAGGTCAATCCTCATAGTTCAAGAGTACTCTAAACGTGAATGCTTGTGTTTCAAAATTTCGAACGAAGCGCCAAAAGAGCCTCTACTCGCCCGAAACCGCGTGAGACCAATGTTTGGTAGTACAAGGAAATTACTTTTCTAATAACTCCGACCCGTGAAACCTACCGGCCCGACGTCCAAAGGTCTAAACCGGGGTAGGTTTGTAGCTTCATCTAGACGCCACGCAACCGCATCCGAAAAACATTCATACACAATGGCCGCCTAAGCACACATGCGCGCGGCCGAAATCGCTCCCGCCCACTATTTGGGACACCTGGGATTACCATCCTACCCCCGACCCGCAGTAGGTCCGAAATTTAAGAGGGGGGCAAAGTTTGTACTTTCCCCAAATTTCAAACAAGCGCGTCCCATCTTCTGTTCAAAAAAGCCAAAAACAAGCGCGTCCCAGACCGAAACATGGTTCCCCCCACCCGTCCGATTCCCCATTCGTACTCCGTGGGCGCCAAAACTACCTCTCCACCAGCCGCGAAACCCCGGCGTCCTCCGTCCGCCACCCCATCCCACCCATCAACCGCCGCCCTCCTCCATCACGCCGGAGCCGATACCCCGACGTCGTCGTCCACCGCAACCTCAACCGCAACGCCCTCCACGGCTAGTAGTTGAAGCCGAGGCCGAGCCGTCCGTACCCGAGCCAGTTCAACCACGCCGTCCTGCGCCTCACCGCTGCCGCTCCAACTTCGCCACCCTCCACCGCACCGGAGCTGTTCCTGCTACGCCGTCCTTCGCCGCCTCGGATCTGCTTCCCCTCCGCCGACATACGGCCACGGCAACACAGTCAACAATTTGGCCATGGGTTCGTCCAAGCCTGCACCCTCCAGAACATCGGTTTCCCCGGTAAAAAGAAGAAGATCGGCGCGACATGTGGAGGTGACCACACCGGCAACCGAAAAAGGTACTCCTCTTCCCTTATTCGTGCAAATCTTACGTCTCTGCTTGCACGGTATTCATCCCACAGAAGACACTAGTTGACCGCTTCTTCTTGATACTAGATGTTCCTAGTAACTCGCGATGCACAAGGTTTCTCCTCATATACTATTTCACCTTAGCTAGAGGTCCGTCGCCCCCCTGAATTTCAATTTCTGGCCAGTTGATTCCCAATTAACGGAAGCATTCCCCGGCGTAACAGGCGCTAGTACGCCTATTACGCCGGGGAAGCAGCGCCTTGGTGTTTATCTTAGGGGCGTGTGCGGCCTAGAGCTACTGGCGCCCGATCTGGAGGTCGGCCGGGATTAAAGGGATGGCCTGGGGGCGCTGCCAAGCACGGCGGTGGTGTGAGGTCGATGGGAGGGCGGGGCGGCGGAGGCAGGGGTCTGGGCCGGTGGTCGCTGGCGGTTCGAGAAAGATCGTCAACAGTGACTGGCGGGAGGTAGACGAAGGCCATCTGCCCGTTCCTTATAGATCGGACGGTTCATTAAAAAAATCGACTGACCTATTTATTTTCAGTCGACTGTTATCTTAGATATGACCACATGTGGTGGTGTGCTGGAGGAGTACCTGCATTTCCTGTGCTCATATATTACAAAATCATACGGAGTAGAATCTAATTTTGTTTGCCATGCAATGTTGTAGAGCTATCATATGTCTCCTGTCATTTATTTTTCAGCCACCTGCTATCTGCTACTTTTACAGTGCACTAGTTCTGCACACACTTCACCCTTACTCTCACTATTGTGTTTTTATGCAAGGGTATTTCAGACTCTGCTGCCATGAGAGAAGCCAAAAAGAAAAGAGAGAAGTCGCTCCAGCTTCGTGTGCGGGTAGGCAAGACACGTTACAGCGCTATAAAGGGTGCAGTGTCAGCAGATGGAGACGGTAAACGTAGCTCTGGAGTTGATGACCTCGCTCGCAATGAACCACCATCCCAGGTGCTTGCTTTAACTTCGCGGTGTCATATGTGGTTGCATGTTCCATATGGTGTCTAGCTTGTATTCGAAAGGCCGAAGTCGGTAAGATAAGGAAAGATATTTTTTTACATGAACCACCATCCCGTGAGCACCAGAAGACAAATAGCTAGTCAGGGCACTGGCCGAGCCAGTGACAAGCCCAGCAAAGATAGGCATCACCTGGAAGCCAACTAAAAAGCTGCGATGGTGGCGAAGCAGCCCGCCTCCCACCAGGCTCTCAGGTCCTAGATGATCATGCTCACCACTCCAGCCGGATGTCTAGCTTGTATTGCTTCCAATTTGGTTAAATTGCATCTGCTTAGCTTACACATTATACCTTTGAATATGACATGCCTTTCTGTTTTTGGTACATACTAGTACATCTGTGTATTAACCATGTTCTTACATCAAACTAATGTTCTTGTGTATCCCTCATCAATCACTTATGACGAGGCAGGCAGGCAAGGGGACTACTCCTCATTTAAAGAATGCAGCGTCAGCCTCCCGACATGATTCTCAAGAAACAGAAATGCTAGATGAAGATAGTGAACGTAGCTCTGTAGTTGATTACAGCATTTCCCCTACACTAGCATCGCAGGTGCTTGCTCTAACTTGGCAGCGTGATATGTGGTTGCATGTTGCATATGGTGTCTAGATTGTAATTCTTCCAATCTGGTTAAACTGCATGTGCTAGTCTGCTTAGCTTATACATTATACCTGTTAATGTGACATGCCTTCCTGTATTTAGTACATAGTACATCTGTCTATTAAGCATGTCCTTACATAAAACTATTGTTTTTTTGTATCCCGCATCAATCAACATGACGAGACACCTTTAGTATATGCAGTGCGATATTAGTTGCATCTTTCATATGATTTATAGCATGCGCTGCTTCTAATTTGTTGAAATTCCATTTATGATGGGACGCTTTTAACTTGGCAGAGTCATATTGGTTGCATCTTTCATGTGGTGTCTAGCTTGCATTGCTTCTTATTTGCTGGAATGGTTTCTGCTTAGTTTACACAAACAGTTGTGAACATGCCATGCCGTCCTGTTTTTCGTACATATTCCATCCTGGTATCATGTGTTTGCCTTACATCAAAGTAGTGATTGTCAGTATCATGCATGAATGAGTTCTGAAGAGAGAATTTTATTGCTTTTTCTTGTCGGTTTTACTTGACAATTCAAAATCAATAAAGCGGAAGGAAGTTAGCAAGGCAGCGGATAAAGGTGCTCCTTCCGAACGGAGGGCCTCTACAGTTTCTACTCCTCCACACCCCCAAGATGATTTCCAAGACAACACATGCATAGACACTCAACAAAGCTGTGTTTATGATGAGCACGTCTCCCCTAGTGCAGCATCACCGGTGCTCCCTCTAACTTGGCACTGTTATATGTGGTTGCATGTTATGTGTGATGTCTAGCTTGTATTGCTTCTAATTTTGTTGAATTCCATCTGCTTACTTTACACATTATACTTGAATAAGACACGTGTTCCTGTTTCTAGAACATACAATATCTGTCTATCACACCATGTTCTTACATCAAATTACTACTGTTGTGTAACCTGCAACAATCACTTATCATAAGACACGTTTGACTTCGGAGTGTGATATAGGTTACATCTCACATTCTTTTCTAGCTTGTACTACTAATTTGTTGAAATGGCACTTATGACGAGACAGTTTTAACTTGGTAGAGTGATATTCGTTGCATCTTTCATATGGTGTCTAGCTTTCATTGCTTCTAATTTGTTGAAATGCCTTCTCCTTAGTTTACACATCATAAGCTGTGAATATGCAATGTGTGAATATGCAATGGCACTAATGACGAGAGACCTCTAACATGGTAGTGTGATGTTGTTTGCATCTTGCATATGATTTATTTCTTGTACTGCTTCACATTTGTTTAAACGCCATTTATGATGAGACACTGTTAACTTGGCAGAGCGATATTTGTAGCATCTTTCATATGGTGTCTACCTTCCATTGCATTGCTTCTAATTTGGTGAAATGTCTTCTTCTTAGTTTACACATCATAGTTCTGGTTATCTCTTCCGTCCTGTTTTTCATACATATTACATCCTCCTATCATGTGGTTGTCTAACATCAAAGTTCAGTTCGTCTGCATCACGCATCAATTTGTTCTGAAGAACTAAATTGTTATTCGTTTTTCTTGTCGGCTTGACTTAACATGGCACAGAGAAAGAGGAAGAAACACAGAATGGCAGGGAATGAGAAGCGGATGAATCCTGCAGATTCTGCTGGTACTGATGGTGCAATAGAAGGTCAAAGTCCAGCGGAAAATTCTACAAACACGGCATCCCATGCTACACGAGTTGCAAAAAAAGCCAAACAGAAACAAATAGCTGCCACCAAACAAGCAGAGACAACCCTAGTTCTTGCAACACCTACCACAGTACTACCAGCTGCACGACTTACTCGTGCGTCAACTGAGCTAGCAGCACGTTCCCAAGCTCCCTTGCCACCTGACACTACTTCCCAAGCACTCTTGACACAAGACGAGTTGGCAATATCAGATGAACCTTGTGAGCTTCAACAGCAAGAAGGTAGTTGCTGGAGTCAAGTTACAGTTGCATGCTTCTTTATATGTAGTCTCACAGTTTGATGTACACTAACACTTCCTATGTTCGTTGTTGGACTAGCACCTAGGCGCAAGAGGAAACAAACATCAGGGATAATGCTCGATAGGTTAACTAAATCTAGAGGAGGAAGAATGGAGATCCGTTTTGAGGCAGGTTTAAAAAGGCCACGTGATGCTACAGAGTCAGCCAAGTTAGTATCAGAGGCAGCGGTTGCCGTTAGGTGTCATGTACGTATCCTCCCAACATGGATTCAGTACAGGAATGACAAAGACGAAACCCAGTTCAACACCTTCCTCGACCATTTATCTGTAAGTATGGTTATGTATGGAAACTAGTAATATCGTCTTGCTCTGTCCCATACTTTCTAGGTTGCTGATAATGAGACTCCCATAATTTTCAACAGATGAGGTTCAAGTTGGATAGCCAAGATGATGCAACCAGACAAGCTTGCACCCATGTTTTCAAGTCTGCTCTGCGACAGTATCGGTATAACTTGAGGAAAACTCACTTTGAAGGCAAGGCTAACAGTGAACTTTCCCAAACATCTCCAGTGGAAAATATATCGGATGAAGACTGGAGGGGCCTTGTTAAACACTGGTCTGATCCGAAGTATCAGGTACATTATATATATGTGATCAGATCACATGTTGAAGTCCTATTTACGCATGTGCCACACAAATCTATCTTCTTGTAGGTGAACTGTTCAAAGAACAAGGCCAACCGTACGAAAGTGAAATTCCAACAGACGACAGGATCTCGTAGCTATATTGCACACTGCGAGGCTCTTGTAATTAGCTGCTGTTTCACTCTTTTCGCTGTACCATATTATCAGATCTATATTGACTTGTTCGAAATGCAGAGGAAAGCCCGCAAGGACCAAAAAGTACCTGAACCAAATGTTGTGGAAATCTTCAAGGACTGTCACACCAGCAAGAAGAAGGGCATGACTACACCAGTCAAAGCCGCTGTTGTAAGTCCTTAATCCTCATGCCTTTTAACTACTACTTACTCTGACTTGTGCCTTGAACTGCATGGTTTGCAGCCAATGTCTATTACTCTTTTCAATTTTATACACAATTGTCTTAGCGTATCATTGCACCTTACAAGGTTTAAAAGAGAGGAGTGATGTTCCTTTGATCTTGACCCGTAATCTAGTTCCGTGCTGGACTTGCCCACACAACGTTACAATTGCCTGTTTGTCTGTTCTCAGTTGTTTTGTGATATGAATGATGTCATACTATGCTTACCGTATTATAAACTTCGTCTCTTTATCCTTAGCCCTCAATACAATGTGAAGAAATAGACAATACATTAGCGATGGTACATGGTCATATGTTTGGAACCTGGTTTTATTATGTACTTTGCAATAAAATACAACTAATATTTTACATGGGTTCACCAGAATAAGTTCTGTATATAGACCAAAGCTATTTTGTTTGGTTTTGCTGCCTCCTTAATATCTTCTGTTCTGGTACTACTAATGTAAAACCTCAACTTTTCAGCGAGCTATGGAAAAAATGGTGGAACCGCCACCTTCTGAAGGTGGCGAGGCAACTATAACCGCAATGTCAGCTCTTGCTGCAGTGGGTCAGTACCTGTCCACTAACAGTGCCAAAAGCACGTTCCTGCGTAATACTGGGTTGGTTGTTAAGGCAATATCGTCCAAACTGCCTCATGATCAAGATATGCAAGCTCAAAGCAATGTTGTATCTGCGCTCCAGACACAAGTCCATTCCCTAACAGAGACCCTTTGTGAAACAAGGAGAAACATTGCTCAATGTCGTCAAGATATGCATGGTTTTGAAACCAGACTATCAGACATTTGCTATGTTGTTCAGGAGCCTAGGGGAAATGAAGGCGAGGGTTATGGTGCTCCATCGGACAATACAACATGAAAACGTAACAGTCAGGTCAAATGTACTGAGCTTCTGAACTTCTGGTGGTGCATTTATCTGCTAGACTGTTAAGTTTTATGCCAACCTTCCTTTTGTTATATAGTTGTAATTTGTTTTGGTGCGATACAAAATTTATTCTTAACGTGCAGCCACCGGCTGAAGAAAACAGCAAGCCATTTTTGTATAGTGTAGGGTATTCCCTATATTTGCACTGGTGGCGATCTTTGATGCCGAGTGGATGTAATCTGTGCAATCGCCTTAATAGCCTAGCGTTAGTTTCGGCCTTATTTATTTCCTAGTCTTATTTTTCCCTAGTTTGCTAGTGGCCGCAACTACCATGGGCCATATACGGGCCGTAGGATCCATGGGTCTCCTACGGGCCGTCGATAAATGGGCCTGTAATCGGTGGGCCTTGGGCCGTCGGATAAATGGGTCTACATGGGCCGTAATCGGGCGTAATTGGTATCAGCCCAGCACGGTAACAGGCCGTTAACAGGCCATAGGACAGCAAAGGCTTAATTCTTTCATAGGCATAACGGGTCGTTAATGGGCCAGAATATAGGACGGGCTGGAAACGGCGCAACGGGTTAACAGGCCAGAAACGGGCTGACTCTTGCCATGGGCCGAATTTGGCCCATTAGGGTAACAGGCCAGTAACGGGCCGACTCTTGCCATGGGCCGAATTTGGCCCATTAGGGGAACAGGCCAGTAACGGGCCGACTCTTGCCATGGGCCGAATTTGGCCCATTAGGGGAACAGGCCAGTAACGGGCCAGAAGTAATCGAGGACCGAAAAGGAGCCCAAGAACGAATGGGCCGTCAATAGGCCGAAAGCTAACACGGGCTGGAAACGGCCCATGTAAATCACGGGCCGTTAACGGGTATAAAGAAAATTACTGTTCATTATGGGCTAGAGTCACCGTGGGCCTGTAAAGGGCCGAAAGATACGAAGGCCTCATATGGGCCGAAAGACGTCATGGGCCATACATGGCGAAGTGAATGGCTGGTGTTATATTCGACGGCCCACATGACGTTGTTGGGCCGATTTCCTTTAGGGCCTAACGGGCCGTGAGTTAACGGGCCGTAAAATGGGCTATTTGCGAAGAGACCGTTAACAGGCTTTTCATGGGCTAGCCCGTTAACTTTTACCAAGTCAAACGGGCCGGCTTTGTAAGCTAAATGGGCCAGTAGTGGGCCGTGGCACGTGTCGACATATCATAGGCGCCTATCTGACCCACTGACGAGTTGACACGTGTTTCGTCCGGCCAATAAGAATTTTACACGTGGAAATTTCCCATTGGTCGGGGCTGTTAACGGGTTATCGAATCCAAAATCCGACCCGATAGCTTAACGGCGTTCCGTTACGGTGGATGCCACGTGTCGGTCACCCTTGACGAAAGCACTTCTGTGACGCGCGATTTATCGTCATGGAAGTGGACACTTCCATGATGATAATTTTGGTAATGTCATGGAACACTTCTACGACAGCACAGGTATGACTATCTTGATTCTGTCATAAAATCGTCATGGATGTACATGCATGAGAAAAAACGCGACCTACTGTGACAAACACGTATCATCACGGAAGTGTATTTTTTTGTAGTGTGATGTTATTGAATCTGATGATGAGCTTGAAACCGAATCTCCTGAAACACCTGCTGGAACTAGCCTTCCTAGATATGAATTGCCTAAGGTACCAGAAGGTTATGTTATGAGTGAAGAAGCAAATAGAGATATTCTTGCTTGCAATGATAGAGATGATCTAGAGAAATTACTATGCAAGTATAAAGAAAAATCTTTGAATGCTAGAATGAAATGTGATCCTAAGTTTGCTACTTCACCTATCTGTATCGCTGATAAGGATTATGAATTCTCTATTGACCCAGAGTTAATTACTTTGGTTGAATATTATCCTTTCCATGGTTATGAAACTGAAACTGTTGTGGCACATCTTACTAAGTTGAATGATATAGCCACCCTTTTTACTCATGATGAGAAAACTCGCTATTACTTTACTCTCAAATTATTTCCTTTCTCATTAAAGGGTGATGCTAAAGGTTGGTACAATACTCTTGCTCCTGGTTTTGTGCGTAGTCCCCAGGATATGATTTATTACTTCTTTGAAAAATATTTTCCTGCTCATAAGAAACAAGCTGCCTTACAGGAAATATTTAACTTTGTGCAAACTAAAGAAGAGAGTCTCCCACAAGCTTGGGGGAGGCTTCTCCGGTTACTTAATGCTTTGCCTGATCATCCTCTTAAGAAAAATGTAATCCTTGATATCTTCTATAATGGTCTAACCGATGCTTCTAGGGACTTCCTAGATAGTTGTGCTGGTTGTATTTTAAGGGAACAAACTATTGCTCAAGCTGAAGAATTATTGAATAACATACTGAAAAATTATGATGATTGGACTATTCCTGAACCACCGCCTAAACCCACTCCGATGAAGAGGGGTATATTATATCTCAATCCCGAAGATATGCAAGAGGCAAAGAAATCTATGAAGGAAAAAGGCATTAAAGCTGAGGATGTTAAAAATTTACCTCCTATTGAAGAGATACATGGGCTTAATATACCACCAATGCCTACGGTGGTAGAGGTAAATTCTCTTATGAAGTTCAATGAAAATGATAATCCTCACAATATGCATCCTAGTCAATGCCTTTATGAGTTTGAAAACTATATTAGAAAACAAGATCACTTCAATGCAAATGTTATGAAACAATTGAAATATAATTCTGATATGATTGCTCTCTTGAGTGACTTGTTATTTAAAATCTCAAATGATGTTAGAGGTGTTGGAAAACATGCTTCTATGGTTCAAACTGAACTAGAACAAGTTGCTAAATCACAAAGAGAATTGCTTGATGAAATGAATCATAATATGCATGACTTTGCTGTTAGAGATGCAACTAGAGGAGGTAAAATGACTCATGAACCACTTTACCTTGAGGGACACCCAAAAAGAATTGAACAAGATTCACAAAGAGCTAACACTAGTGCACCTAGTCCTTCTAAAAAGAAAAAAAAAAGAAAAATGATAGGACTTTGCACACTTCTAGTGAACCTGGAATACAAAAACCTCCCGATAATGATAATGAAACTTCTATTCAGATGGTGAAATTCAATCTGGTAATGAACATTCACCTAGTGATAATGAAAAAGATAATGATGAGGGTCATGAAGACACTCAACCAAATAATGAAAAAGAACCAGATAATGATGTTGAGATAGAACCACCTGTTGATCTTGATAACCCACAATCTAAGAATAAAAGATATGACAAAAGAGACTTCATTGCTAGAAAACACGGTAAAGAAAGAGAACCGTGGGTTCAAAAACCTATGCCTGTTCCACCCAAGTCAACTAAAAAGAATGATGATGAAGAATTTGAACGCTTTGCTGAAATGCTGAGGCCAGTCTTTTTGCGTACTCGCTTGACTGATATCTTGAAAATGCCTCCTTATGCAAAGTATATGAAAGACATCATCACAAATAAGAGAAAAATACCGAAAGCTGAAATATCCACTATGCTTGCTAATTACACTTTTAAAGATGGAGTGCCTAAAAAACTTGGAGATCCCGGTATACCAACTATACCTTGCTCCATCAAAAAGAATTATGTGAAAACCGCTTTGTGTGATTGAGGAGCTGGTGTTAGTGTTATGCCTTTTTCTTTATATAAAAGAGTTGATTTGAATAAACTCACACCTACTGAAATATCTTTGCAAATGGCTGACAAGTCAACTGCCATACCTATAGGTATCTGTAAGAATGTGCCCAATGTTACTATTTTGACTGACTTTGTTATACTTGAGATGCCCGAGGACGACAACATGTCGATTATCCTTGGTAGACCCTTCCTAAATACTGCAGGGGCTGTTATTGATTGCAATAAAAGCAAAGTCACTTTTCATATTAATGGTAATGTGCATATGGTACACTTTCCGAAGAAACAATTCCAAGTGAATGGTATTAATGTTATTGAAAAATCTCCGACAATCACTACTGCAAGTTTTCAAATACCTCTACCTACTGTCAAAAAGAAATATGAAACACTTATTGTTGGGGAAATGCATATCCCCATTGAGGTAACTTAGTGATTTACGAAAGTTCTTCGGTTTCATGCTAATCGAAAGTGGTTGTTAATAAGACCTGATCAACCTTATTAATGGATCATTTTTGAACGGTATGAAGTTGATGAATTTAGTAAGCACTACTTTCTGTCCCTACTTTTTATTCTTTGTATTTATTAGTCAAATGAAATAAATGCCATGTTTTGTCTGTTTTCTGAATTTCCCGTGCAATAAAAAAATGACCCAAAAATAGAAGTTCTCGGAATGCCCCGAAAATTTTATATGATTTTTTCCTGAATATTTAAGAATTTTTGGTGCAAAAATAACCAGAGGGGGGTGCACCTGGTGGGCACAACCCACCAGGGTGCGCCAGCACCCCCTGGCGCGCCCTGGGGGGTTGTGTTCCCCACGTGGGCCCCCTCACTTATCCCTTCGTCCCACATTGTCACCTACCTCTAGAAAAAATTCCCTCGTACTCTCTCTCTTGTGTTCTTGCTCATTTTGCTGCCATTTTCAATCTCTTTGCTCGAAGCTCCATTTTCGAAACTGTTTCGGGGATTTGTTGCTTGGTATGTGACTCCATCATTTGTCCAATTAGTTTTTGTTTTAGTGGTTTATACGTTGAATAAATAGATACTCTTGGTGCTGCTGTAGATGTGCTTGCATGTTCAATTCTTAGTGTTCTAAGTAGTTTGAATGCTTGCTATGGCCTCTATGTATCCCTATGAGTAGTTGCTATTTGTTTTGTGAAGTTTTGTTCGAAAAATTTTGTGAACTAAAAATTCAGATTTTTGTTCATAGGAAAAATTGTACGCGGGCATGAATATCTTCAGGAAATTTGGCTCTAGGAAGAACTCCATTGGTGTTATTGGGGAGTCTTCTGACAATTATCTCCGCCTTCGGAGGTTGGCGGAGGTACAGCCATGCGAATGGCCGCACATCCCGTTCCTACAAGAAGCTGGAACTCATGAGGAGTTCATGCAATTCATTGCCAACGCCGGTCTCACCGACTTCATCGCAGATGAGTGTGACCAACACGAAATCCTCACAAATGTCTTTGTTCAAAGCTTTACATTCTTGCATAGAAATAACCCCCCTGAAGTGAGCTTTGATTTATATGCTGGAAACCACCAGATACCACTTACTGAATTTTGTGACATATGCATGATATCGTCTGATGGGAGCTTGGCTGAGCCTAGGCCGGCTGAGTTCGAGGATTTCTGTCACACTTTGACAGTGGGTGATGACTGATGAGAGGAGGGGGTCAGCCATCAGTGCCGGTTGCTTACATTTTCCTGTTGTTCGTTACTTTACACTCTTTATTACCAAATGCTTGCTTGCTAGAGAGAAGGTGGGTGCACTTAGTTCACCAGACCTTGCTGTTTTACGTCATGCAATAGAGGGCGACAACACTTATAGCTTGGGAGCTATTGTGGCTCGTCGCCTCCATCTTAATAAATCTCAGGGTAAAATACATGGTGGGATTTCTGCCACTCGTTTGGCGGATCACTTTGAGGTTGTGATACGTCATGTCCCCCTTACCACAGTTTACCTCAACCGTGCAGCCATGCATCACCACCACTTTCTTGCACATGACTGTTCTGATCTTTCCATTCCTTATAACTTGGTTTATAACATTGATACTCATGATGTTATCCCCTTGCTTGCACCTACTTTGTTTGACTCTGTTGCTAGGGGCGGATACTGGATTATGCCTGCAGACATCCTCGCCTACTGGAACGCTCACGCTGCTATAGAGGCTGCACATGCACCTCAGCAGTGGGATGTGTGGATGCTCGCTCCTCAGGATCCCTACTACCCTCCAGGCTACTGATCGATTACCAACTTAGGCCAAAAGCCTAAGCTTGGGGGAGTACGTGTTTCTCACCGACATTATATTCATGCTCACATATCATTCCATTTGTCGGTGCTCTCACTTATTCATTGTACCATCCATGCTTAGATTTATTTTTCTTGTTTTCTTCTTGTGTGTTTGAAAAACTTTAGAAAAACCAAAAAATTAGTTGTAGTAATTTACTTTCTATGCATGCTTAGTAGTAGTATTAAAAAGAAAATCCAAAAAGATTTCCTTGTTCTTCTTTTGCTTGTTGGGAGCTTTCCCGTGTAAATAGTTTTTCTCGTTTTTGCTTTTCCCTTTTATTTGCTTGTTGAAGAAAGCCAAAAACTCCAAAAATATTTCAGTGTGTTTCTCTGAATTTATTTTCCTTTTATTCGAGCTGTGTCGGCGTTCTGGGAACGGGGGTCCCCAGACTTGCCTACCTGCGGCCCACGGCGTGGCTCCACAAGCGGGCCCGTACGGCCTATCGTCACCAGCAAGCACTCAAGATCCTCGCGAGGCGGGCGACACAAGACCTCCTCAGGAGCGGCCTCGCCAGGCTGGCTCGCTAGGGGCGGAGAGATCAAGGCAAGGCAAACCTCGTGACGTTCTCATGACGTGAGCCATGACGACCAAGGCCAGGCGGGCGCCAGCGCGCACAGTGTCCTTGCTTCCACTTTGGTGCTAAGGAGGCAAACGCAGGCGTGGAGTTCCGAGGCATCAGGCAAAGGTTTACATATCGGTGCAACGAGACCAAGACCAGCAGGACGGCAAGACGGAGGTCACGTTGGAGCCTAAGACGGCGTCACCACCAGAGCCTTTGGCAGGCGAAGACTACTTTTGTCAGGATAAGCTGTACTAGCTGTCCCCTTTCAAATTGGCCGTTGTTGGCTCCCTTCCCGCTCAATATTTGGGAAGAGGACCAGGGCCTCTATAAATAGGACTAGCCACCACCGTAGGAACCATCTCCTCTTGGATCGGATCCTGACCTACCAGAACTCACTCGAGCGATCCGCTCACTCACCCAGCACAAGAACACCTCTCCTCAGAAGGGTGTTCTTCCCCTTGTACTGCTCAACCTCAGCCCAAGAGGCAATCCACCACCACCACACTGGAGTAGGGTATTACACCACAACGGTGACCCGAACCAGTATAAATCTTGTGTCTCGTGTGTTGAGATTTCGTCGTGCTTAGCCTAGAGATCGTGAAGCGTGTGAGGGCGTGATCGGTGAGGGGGAGATCTTCACGCGCACCCCAGTGATCGAACCTTAAGGGTTTTACCGAAACCAGAAATCAGCCATTTGGCGCGCCAGGTAGGGGTGCGTCGGAGCCTCCCTCGCGCCAGTTGATCCACCGACGTTCCGCGGTTCAGATGTCCGGCTACCCAAGAGCTAACGCTGACCGCTGGGCAGCTTGGCCAGCCCGGGCGGCGTCGTCCACCCAGGAAGATCTCGAACCCGCGCTTCAGGCAGCCCGAGCACTACCTAATGCTACAGGGCGCGGGCGGCGCGGCCAGGCGCCGTCCAACCTTACCCCATGACAGGTGCGAGCTGCAGCGAGGGCCGCAAGCCACGCCGCGGCAACGACGCCACACACCCGACGGGAGCAAGCAAACATGCGGGCTACGCTCAGGGTGGCGCGGGAGCTGCTATGATGCCGGCTGATGGAGAGCGGCCGGGACGCTTTGCTGGAACGCATCGCCGAGCTACTGGACACAGTGGCCACGGGAGCGCCGCCCTTCTGCTTCCATCTCACGCCCTAGGCAACGGCCGGATCCCACGGCGGGCTTCGCCGCGCCCGCATGCCCCCGAGTGCGCCCGAAGGTATCATCGACGTCAGCACGACCCACGGCGCCGACCGCACCATCGCACCCACACCATCCTCGATGGGCGTGGGCACGAGCGTTGCCGCACACGGCCCCAGCGGGGCATCACCCTACCACCATCAGGATGGTGTAATGAGCCGGGCAACGTGGAGCGTGGGGCACTTCGGCGAGGTCTTCGGGGCAACGGCCTCAGAGGCCTACGTGCCCCGCATGATGAACCAAGAGTACACACCGGGAGATGACCTCGGCTCGTTCTCGAGCTAGGCTGGGAAGAGGAGGCGCTAGGAGCTGAGGCCTTCCAGGAGCCGCCCGACAGCCCCACCAACCACGCCGTTGACAACAGCTACCGGGTACCACTAATCTCCCAGGAGCGGGCTTACGCTAACCATGAATCGCAAGTGAATCAGGTCACAACACCGGGCGACAGTTCTTTCCCGGCGGTACCCGTCCTGTCAGAGAAGCTTGCTGGGGGCTGCGCGGGGGGAGCCAGGAGCAAGGCCCCACCCCTCGTCGCACGGAAGAAGGCGTTACTCGGAGGTAGGCCCTCTGCCGGGGAGGCGCCGGCGAGCCCTCCGCCGGCAGAGGACCCGTGGTCGCCGAGGGCGCCGCTGGCGTCCCCTTTGCCCCCTTTGGTGCCGTCCTGGTTTCCGGTCGTCCCAACGGTGGTAGAGGGCGGCGCAAGGCGGGGCCCTCATCTGGCGATATGAAGTAAGGCTCACGCCTGTGAAGGTCTCCGCTCGTGACACTCTCACGTAATAACGAGTGGTCCTGTACACGCCCCGGAGCCCCAGGAGTGCCGCACTTGGGCCTCGGGGGCTCCCTCCCATGTCCTAGTGGCAGCACTTAGCTTCGCGCTGGTGAGAAGACTCGAAGACAAGAAGACTAGACTAGGCACCAGACGCGGCCATTTGCTTTGGATTCAAGTGGAAGTTGAATTTTTATTGGTGCGCGCAGGGGTGCCTTTTCTCGTTTGAGCGATTTCTTGCTATCTGGTTCTTGCCTATTTCGGAGTTCGCGCCTGTTGCTTCCCCCTCGCGAGCGGGGCTAGGCATGGAACACATGCGCCACACGCAGGTCGCGCCACGGCTGGCGCTTACTCATCAAGCGGTCCCCTCGGGCGTGTCGACGAGCTCCTGAGGAGCTTCCCAGAAGCCCGCAACTCCACGAGCCAGTTCGGGGCTCGTCCAGGCTAAGGTAAGCCGCAACAGCAAACTTGCCCCAAGATACGTAAGTTCATGAAGACACATATTCAGCTCGACCTAAAAAGATAGAGGCATTAGTATATTTACATGAGGGGCCTCCCCTCCCAAAATGCTCTTACAACGTCTAGGGCCGCGCTCGAGCTTCTGCGTGTAGGACAAGCAGCTGGGAAACACGGGGTCAATCGGACATGTCGCTCGCCGCATCCCCCAGGTCGCCCTCAGAGGTCTCGCCGACATCGCTACCACCATCGCTGGCATCACCGTCGCCTTTACCAGCGCCGCCATCACCGTCGTCGACCACGTCGCCTTCGTCTGCCGCGACCACCACCGCATCGTCATCGGAAGTGAAGGCCCTGACCAGCGCGTCCACGTTATCTTCCACCCACCGCGCCAGGTCACCCCGGATGGCCTCAGGTACTGTGGCAATGGCGGGTCAAACTCAAAGTTGGCGTAGGTGTTTTGGAGATGGCTGAAGACGCGGGAGAACGTGCGCCCGAGCAGCCCACGGCTCCTCTCTTCGACAAGCTGGCGAGCTCTCTCAGAACGGTTCTCCAGGCGCGTCACCACGTCGGCGAAGAAGCGAAGGTGGCTGGCGTAGTCGTTCGCATGGGGGTGAGGGGCATTTTCATCACAGATGTGGCCTAGTGCCGCGTTGGTCCTAGTCCTGAGGTCTTGGAGCATGGGGGCATGCTCACGCTCTAGCGTCAGCCGGCGGAGCGCTTCCTCCCTGCTGTCCCACGCAAAGGACTCGGCCGCATGTAAGTGCATCTAGTGCCACCCCTAGTTGGTTTTGGAGTATTGACGACAAACTTGGTTGAGGGACTAATGTGTTTGTGAGAATTGCAGAATAACACAGGTAGTAGTCCCTCATTGATTCGGTTTACCTACCGGGGATGACCCCTAAAAATGTGTGAAGACATTGAAGACAATGGTGGTATGTGAAGATATTCACATCGAAGACTATGACATGAGAAGACATCGCATGAAGACTTTGGAGCGCGAAGACATAGTTGTTTCGTAGTTTTATTTTCTTCTTTGTTGAGTCATAGGAACCACCGTACTGTTAAGTGGGGTCCAAGTGAACAAAGTCAGAGTGACTGAAGTGATGCTCAACCAAATCCTATGTCTTCGAGCGAAGACAATGAGAGCAAATCTTATCCAGAGCTGGATGAGTCAGCTTTACTTGTAGCCCAAGGCAAGCTGCCGTGTGTGTTTGAAATCTGACCGTTGGAACACGTGTCAGTTCCTTAGTGACCCAGGGTCATTTCGGACAAATGAGGTCGGGTTGCCTAGTGGCTATAAATACCCACCCCCTACACCATAAATTGGTGGCTTCTTAGAGTTAGTGCACGGCTTTTGTCGTTTGAGAGCAACCCACCTCCGAAGCTTTTGAGAGAGAGAAATCCTTGCGAGGACAAAGCCCAAACACCCAGAGCCAAAGAGTGTTAGGCATCACTGAAGTCTTTCTGTCCGCGTGACCTGAAGACTTGTTACACTTGAGGACTGTGAATCCTCCAGCCGGTTAGGCGTCGGATTCTGAGCATCCAAGAGTCATTGTGGATTACCGGTGAACGAAGTCTGTGAAGGTTTGGAAGTCTACCTTGAAGACTTACCAGAGTGATTGGGCGAGGACTGGGTGTCCTTAGCTCAAGGGGAATAAGATGAAGACACGGTCTTCTGAGTTAAATCTCAGCCTCCCTAACCAGACGTACAGTTGTCACAGCAACTTGAACTGGTCCAACAAATCCTTGTCCTCACCAAGCGACTGGTTCTATCTTCGTCCTCTCTTTATTTACAGTTTGTCTTCGTGAAGTCATTGCCTGCCTGTGTTACATGTTTGACTTCACTGTGTGATTTCTATTGTTTTTTGGCTTCACACTATCTTCCATCCTGATCATTTCTAGCTAGCTGTTATTAGTCTTCGAGCTTTCACTTCATTGAATACTTGAGTATGGCCTGCCTAGTGTAGTCTACCTTCAGCTGCATGTTAATAGGTTCATTTCTATCGTTTGTCTTCGAAACTCCCATGTTTTGAAGACTTTCATAAAAATCGCCTATTCACCCCCTCTAGTCGATAACTAGCACTTTCAATTGGTATCAGAGCAAGGTACTCCCTTGTTCTGTGTGATTCAGTTTAACCACCTGGAGTTTTAGCTATGTCGACTGCAGGGATAATCAAAGTCTCCGCTGCGTGCCGTGTCTTCGATGGAACTGAATATCCCTACTGGAAGAATAAGATGTGCATGCCTCTTGAAGCCATTGATGTCGATCTCTGGTATGTCGTCAGGAATGGCGTTCCCAAGACTGGTAAAGGTGTCACCCTGCTGATGTCAATAAGTTCATTCAACTGGATTCTACTGCCAAGAACATCATCTATGGTCATCTGACCAGAGGACAGTTTGGCCGTGTGAGTGCTCTGGAAACATCGAAGCTAGTGTGGGACTGGCTCTCCAAGGTCAACGAAGGCGTCTCAACCCAGAGAGATCAAAGGATCAGTGTTCTTCGCAACCTCTTCAACCGCTTCAAGAGAAACGACAATGAGAATGTCTAGATCACGTTTGATCGCCTCACTGACATCACAAATGAGCTTCGTGCGCTCGGCGCCACTGAAATCACCAAGCATGAAATCGTCAAGACACTCCTGAGATCACTTGACAGCTCGTTCGACACCCTTGCCCTGATGATACAAGAACGCCCTGACTTCATGACACTCGATCCGTCTGACATACTTGAGAGGCTCAACACACATGAGTTTCAGCTATCTGAGAAAAGAGATATCTATGGTCCCAACTATGGCCGAACTCCCGCTTTGAAGGCAAAGGATGTTTCCTCATCTAAAGAAGAATCTGACTGCAGTTCTGGTGATCCTGAAGATATTGGAAAGGAGCTTGCTATGCTTGTGAAGAAGTTCCAGAAGTTCACTAGGAAGAAAGGCTTCAGAAAGTCTTCACAATCCAGCTCAAGAAATTATGAAGCTTCCACTCGTGACCACAAGAAGAGAACATGTCACAAGTGCAAGAAACCTGGACACTACATCTCTGAGTGTCCCCAGTGGGACAATGAGAACAAGAAGAAGAAGAAGAAGAAGAAGAAGAAGAAGAAGAAGAAGAGCAAGGAATATGATTCTGATGACAAGAAGAAGAAATCCACAAAGTCTTCTTCCAAGTCTTCGTCCAAGTCTTCATCACATAAGAAGAGCTCATCTCGCAAGGCTCGTGCTTTTGTTGGCAAGGAAATGGGTTCAGAGGAGGAGTCTGCTTCTGAGGAGGTGGAGGTGGTGTCTGAGGAGGTGTCCGACTCCGGCGTTGCAAGTCTGGCTCTAGCTACACCCTACGTTGCCAAGTCCATCTTCAACACTGAAGACAATGGCTCCGTCACCAACGCTGATGCTAATGACAAGGACGACTCCGCTCCCACCTACTGCTTCATGGCACGCGGTGCCAAGGTAAAATCACGTGATGCTTACTTTCAAACATCAAGTGAAGATGACTCCGATTGTGAATCCAAACCCAGCTACAAAACACTTGCTAAAATTGCAACAGAACAACAGAAAGCTATGGAACATATTCAAAAACTGTTAGACAAAAGCGATGACCTGTTGGACGCGGAAATGACCCGATCTCAGTCCTTAATTGAAGACATAAAAAATCTTCATGTTAAGTACGAGGAACTTGAAAGTCGTCATGAAACGCTCTCAACAACTCATGAAAAGCTTTCCTACGATTATCTTCAAAGGAAGCAAGAACTTGAGAAATTGAGAGCGGCTCATGAAGATCTTCAAAAAGAGAATGAGTCACTTCGCGCTCAACAGATCAGTCCCGCTCAGGAAGGATTTGAACCACCATGTCTAAAATGCCTTGAGCGTGATAATGCTACTTCTGTTGTTGAATGCTCTACTGCTGCTACTGTTGCAATATCTTCAACTGTTGATGTGGTAACTAACCCCTTTGCTGAGGATGCCACCACTATTGCTGATGAAAATGCTAGGTTGAAGACACTGCTTGAAACAGGGATGTACAAAAGTCTCAAAGGGCATCAGACACTGTGCGATGTCCTCAAAAAGCATATTCTGAACCGAAACCCTAGGAAAGAGGGTGTTGGGTTCGAGAGGAAAATGAATGTTGATGGTTCCTACTGGAAGCCTGAGCAGTACCCCAAAACCACATGGGTTGCTGTAAAGGGACCTTCAATGGATGCATCCACCTTATCTGGCTTCACTTGTGCTAACCCAATTATCATTGATGATTCCTTGGATGCAAAGTATAAACTGTTTAAGAATCAGAATGGTGAAGTGTTTGCCAGGTATATTGGTACTAACTGCAGGAATGGGCCACCTTTGAAGAAGATATGGGTACCCAAAAGTTGTCTTGAGAATCTTCCTGTGAATGTCATCATGACACCACAAGGGAAGAAGACAAACCCCAGACCAAAGGCTTCATATGGTCCAAAGGCTTCATACAGAAACAGGACTCACCTGAGTCACCCTAACGCCAATGTTTTGCAGGGAAATCATACTCAAATGTATGAATATGAGCGTGTTTCTTCAAACCGCTATGTTCATAAGACCAAGAACTTTTCTGCTTATTCATATGAGTATTATTCTCCTCCTAGAAGGCTATTTGCTAGGGCTCCAAAGACGAAGTTCTCAGATGCTGCACTTAGACTTATTGCTTCTAAGCCACCCCTGAAGATGTGGGTTGTTAAGAAGAATTAACTTTCTTTTGCAGGGAAAGGTCTCCAGCCGGAAGTCAAAGGCGTCCGATGCTATTGCTGGGGACCTAAAACATCTTGTAGGGCGCAAGATAAAATGCCCAAATGGTCTCACTATGTATTTTGTTCCTGAATCACTTGCCAAACATCCTATAAGTCCTAACCTTGATCTGAGCTTTGATAATTCTCTTGTCCGTCAAATGTTTATGCTTCACAATACTCTTGGTGAAGCCTATCCCCCTAACTGTACTGTAGGGTATGACACCAAAGTCTTCAGAATGGATTATGGACAGCGGATGCACTAATCATATGACTGGTGATCGAAGTCTTCTCATGGACTAACCCTTACGTCCATCTTACAAGAGTCACATCACATTTGCCGACACTGGTAAAAGCAAGGTATTGGATCTAGGTAGAGTTGCAATCTCAAAGGATCAGCACATGGATAAAGTGATGCTTGTTGAATCCCTTGGTTTCAACTTAATGTATGTCTCAATGCTTTGTGACTTGAACATGATTGTGATATTTGGAAAATATTGTTGCCTTGTACTAATGGAATCTGACAAGTCTCTAGTCTTTGAAGGGTATCGGAAAGATGATTTGTACATGGTAGATTTCTCAGCAGGACCGTAGCTTGCCGTATGTCTTCTAGCAAAAGCTTCAGAGTGCTGGCTCTGGCATTGGAGGCCGGGGCATGCCGGCATGAGGAACTTGTACACTCTCGCAAAGAAGAAACACGTCATAGGCATCGAGGGAGTCAAGTTCAAGAAGGATCACTTGTGCGGTGCGTGCGAAGCTGGAAAGATGACAAGGGCCAAGCATCCCTCGAAGACAATCATGACGACATCTCAACCCTTCGAGCTGCTACACATGGACCTATTTGGCCCTACTCACTACTCTACTCTCACTACTACTGCTTGTCTCTATGGCTTCGTCATTGTTGATGATTATTCAAGATATACGTGGGTGCATATAATTCTCTACAAGACTGAAGTGCAAGATGTCTTCAGACGCTACGCCAATTGTGCCATGAATAACTATGGCGTCAAGATCAAGCATATCAGAAGTGACAATGGCACAGAGTTCAAGAACACCGGCCTCGACCTTTACCTGGATACATTGGGCATCACCCATGAGTTCTCCGCTCCATATACACCTCAGCAGAATGGCATCATGGAATGCAAGAACGGAACACTCATTGAGATGGCTCGGACGATGCCTGATGAATACAAGACTCCAAGAAAGCTCTGGCCTGAAGCCATTGATACTGCATGTCACGTCATCAACCGTGTTTATCTTCACAAGCTTCTGAAGAAGACATACAATGAACTCCTAACTGGTAAGAAGCCAAATGTCAGTTACTTCAGAGTATTTGGTGCTAGGTGCTGGATCAAAGATCCACATCACACTTAAAAATTTGCACCGAAAGCACATGAAGGTTTTATGCTTGGTTACAGAAAGGATTCGCACCCCTACAGAGTCTTCAACCTCTTTCACTATAAAGTGGTTGAAACTGTAGATGTGCGGTACGATGAAACTAACGGCTCGCAAAGAGAGCACTTGCCAAATGTGATAGATGAAGTTCCACCTAGTGAATCCATCAAGCTTATGGGAACTTGTCGTGGAATTGACACGTCAGATGTCCTAGGTGTAAGGACTTAGTCGTGAGGCCAGCGCATCTATGTAGTAGCTTGAGAGGGGTTGATTGGGATGAGAGACGCAACACAAGACAAGGGTTTAGACAGCTTCGGCCCCCGGGAGACATCATCTGGTAACAACCCTACGTGCTGTTTGAGGCTAGGTCTCATTATGATCACGCGAGAGTCGCCGGCTTCGGCTCTCGGTGTTTAGCCCTAGAGATTATTTCTTGTTGCCTGTCCCTCTTTGGGGAGCCCTGCCCCTCCTTATATAAGTTAGAGGGGCGGGTTACATGTAGAGTCCTAATAGGACTAGGACTAGTCTATCTTCTCTTACAAGTTAATTACAAGTCCGGGTCTTGCTTCCTTGTAAAGGAAATATTCGTCATCCCTTTCTTCTTAAGCCGGCCCATCATCACATGAGCCGGGCTTCTGGGCCTTGGACCTAGTCTTCTATCTGACCGCCGTCGGGGTCATCCGTGAGCCGTCAGGCTCGCGAGTCATCTGACAGTGAGCCGCCAGACCCGTGAGTCGCCAGTCCTCCGGCGGGCCACGGTGAAGCGCCAAGTCCTGCCGGGTCATACCGCGGGGTATATCCCCGACATTAGCCCCCAGTTTAATTTGGATTTATCCATGTTAAACTAATCTGCAATATAAACACAAGAACAAATTTGACAGGTTGTGTTCCGGGTTAAATATTCTTTGTAAGCCGGCACCTGATCATCCTTAAGTCCTTGTCATCTTCCTTCTTGATATGTATCCATAATCTCATAGCAAATCTCTTTAGCAGATATGTTCAAATTTTGCCAATGCAAAAAATCCAGATACTTCCTTTGAAAAATCCGGGTCAACAGGCCAGCTTCAGAATCAATTTGCTGACATTGGTCTCTTGTTGAGAAATATTGTAAGAGATAATCCACTTGAGTCGGCTTTCAATGCTCTGACTTGACAAAAATATTGGTCTTCAAATATTCAACTTATATTCAGCCGGCTTAAAGATATAAAACTTGCCGGTTTATGAGTACCAAAATTGCCGGGTTATAAATAGATGATGCCAAGTCATAATTGTCGCCGACGTCGGTTTATGATTTTTGCAGACACCAGGTCAATCTGATTTACTCAAAACTGAGAATTTGAAGATATTTCTCCCTTATATCTATATTACCTGTAGCCCCCAAGGGCTGGTTTAATCAGCATGAATAAGCCGGGACTTATCACCATGGCTTTAAATAAAATCCAGTTGTGTAGCCCCCATGAGTCGGCTATAGTCATAGTAGTGTAGCCGGGTCATCCTAGAATTGTCTTGAATGTTTTGACAGGAGCAATTGGTAGCCCCCAAGGGCCGGCTCATTACGATGTGATGAGTCGGGTCTTCAATGAAGTGAGCAAAAAAAATGACTTTGCATTAGCCCCCAAGTGCCATGGTGCATGCTGGCAGTGACATGGGACTTGCATATTTGATGTAATCTCAACTTGAATAATGTAGCCCCCAAGTGCCGGGTCCTAAGCCTGCAGCGACTCGGGACTATTTCCTCCATTGTAGAATAAATTATATCCATTGATAAAATAATAGCCATTGCGCTAAAGCGACTTTGAAAACCTCAATCATAACACTGGTTATTGATAATCACAATAGAAATCCAGCCATGATGGCTATTCAAGATTTGAATAATATAATCCGGTATGAAAACCTCAATCATTCAATATCTTTATGAAAATCCAGCCAGTTTTGGCTATTAAAGATTTGAATACCTCATCGGTTGACAAGTAAATCCGGAGTTTAAATACCTGGCGGCTCTTGGCCGATGATGACTTAATGCGCATTCCTTATAAGCCGGAATTTTTGTAATCCGGTGGCCTATATCCCTTGAGAAAATCAATAATTGATAACTCTTTTGAAACACTAATTTTAGTGATGAGCTTGGACCGAAGCATTTATATAAATCATAGTTCTGCAAATCTTGCACAGAGTTTAAACAACATATGCCCTGGCGACTTAACGTCAAAAGCCAGAGCGGGTAACCACCCAAATGTAGTCTTACCCTGCACACAATTAGATCACAAGATCCCTTGGCGGTTTACCGCAGGGCGGGTCATAATATCTCACATATAACTATTGATGTGTAACAAGGAGTCACAGATAAGCCTGTTATGAATCACAACTTTGAAACGTAACTATAATATCATACTTGTGATATTGAATTTGCATTGTCGGTTTATATGATCTGCACAATAAGGGTGACAACCCAATCTTTGATACGCGCATGATTCCAATGGTGCAATACAAAACCTACCGGCGGCTTAAAGTCCATAGCCAGGGCCAGTTTAAACATAATCATGTATAAACAATATCATACCTGTGATATTGAATTGTACTGCCGGCTTATGATACCTGTGCAGTAAGTGTGATAACCCAATCCTTAGAAGCCAATGCTTCCACATAGATGATGATTGTCATAAGCCGACAACTTATCATCGAAAATCAAGCCGGGTTTAAATAGAAACCACTCATATACACTTTAGATGTGTTCAAAAGAGCTTTCAAATAAAATCCCAAAAATTATTTGCAAAAAGAGACTTCAAAAATTTTGAGGCTTCTGATTCGAATACGATCAGAAAACCGTCCCAAAGGGGTTAAGCTAAGATTGGAATACGATCATATAGCCCCCAGTGGATTTGGCGTTGCCGATCAAGAGGGTACCGACAGCTATGTTCTCTTTGGTTCGAATACGACCTATGTTTGAACAGGAAGCCCCCAAATGACCTTGAGAGTTGTTTAACGACACTAATTCGAATACGATCCACGTCGGTTCCCAAAAGGGGGTTGAGCTATGGTTCAAATATGACCAAGAACTCCCCAATGAGCTCGGCAGTGTGCCGATCAAAAGGGTATCGACAGCTATGTTCTCTTTGGTTCGAATACGACCTATGTTTGAACAGGAAGCCCCCTAGTGACCATGAGAATATTTAACGACTCTGATTCGAATACGATCAGGGTCACACCAAAAGGGTTAAGCTAAATTCGAATACGATCAGCTCCCAATGGTCATTAAAGCAGGGTACCTATATTTGAGTTGTGCTTTCTAACAGACTCTCTTTGGTCCCTTTAATTTTTCCTGAGAACTCGAACTTTGCGAGAGATAACCTCTTTTTGAACCGGAATTTTGTAAACCGGATATTAAGAGCTTCAAAGCTTTATAAGATACAAATTTACCTTGAGCTGGATGTTTGAACCGGATTTGAGGGCTTCAAAACTTTGCGGGAGAAAGATATCTCTTGAACCGGATTTTAAACCAGAATCTTTATTTGAACCGGCAATTTTCTGACGGCCTTTAAAGTTTCATCAATATGGTAGCAGCCTCCGGAACCGGGTTATCATTCCCTCCAATGACCCGGGGTTCCCGGGTCATGTCACTGTAGCCCCCGAGTCTCAAGATGACTTGAGGAGTTAGATTGAGATTCTCCATATTTAACCGTGATATAAACCGGCATAACTTGCATATCATTTGGTGTTGATAACACGATGTGTATCCACAGAAGGTTGAGGTGACTGCGGCGGGTTATAAATGATCCCATATGAGCCGTGTCAGCAACTCGGCCAATGGTTCATTCCAACTGGCTGTTTGAAGTTTAACCAAACTGTAGCGATGGCGACTTGTGCGCATGTCCATTGAACCTTCCGGTACAGACGGCGGTTGATAGTATATGATAATTTGCCTCCATTTTGTTGAAAGAACACCGGGCTTCCCAAGCAGTGACTTGCTCATATTCAATAATCCGCTCATGCAGACAGGTGCGGTCCTGGTGTGTCAATGTAGACCCGGCCGCAATAGACAGATGGAAAAGACAACCGCCACGTCAGAGGCAGCTCAAACAGACGAGCCGGCCGTGGCGTTGTAAGATGGTGCGGATGAACGAGTTAACCACATCGTTTTGATGTAGTGAACAATTGTCCTGCATCAACACTATTGCATACCAAGACAAAGATAAACTTCTCTTTGATAAAAAATAATATGTACCAATAAAATATATTTTAGATGGATATCACCTGATGTGCCAGGCCGGAAATAATCCGCCATGAAATTAATGATTGCTAGGTGAAGTTGAAGTCGCTCATGGGTGAACCGGCCGCGGCGTGGTAAACCGGTGCAGACGGGTGAGTCGACCGTGGCGTTGTAAGCCGGTGCAAGCGGACAAGTTGTCCTCCTCGTTGTAAACCGGCGCGGTCGCAAGAAACGGCCACGGCATGGTAAGCCGGCGCGGTCGCGAGAGACGGCTACGGCGTTGTAAGCCGGTGCGGGGGTCCGTTGAATAACGAAGACCACCTGTGCCAAAAGATGTTGGCATGCCTCCATCCCCGCAGTATAATATCACTTTTTGTCATAAATAATTGCCCTGATTCGCCCGGGCAACAGATGAGTCGGCCGCGGGGGGTGAATCGGCCGTAGGAGCAGATAGATAAATCGGCCGCGGCGTTGTAAGCCGGTGCGGACGAGAAAATTGTCCTCCTTGTTGTAAGCCGATGCGGACGCGTGAACCGGTCGCGAGGGCGTGCGGGCGAGTCGTTTGTGGTGCCGCAATGCGGCACGGACGGGCGAGTCGGCCGGCGCGTCGCTGTAATCCGGACCATGACACGCCAGTCCATGAAGCCGCGCGGTACCGCCGAACGTGCCTCCGTGATATAACACCACTTTGTAATGAATAATTCTCCTGCATATATAAAAATATCGTAGAGCAGAGTAGTTGTGCTCATAGTAATTAAAGTATACTGAGAAAATGTATAGGAGAAATAACACCTGATTTATTTTTTGGACACATGTGAGCGTGGCCATTAGCGCGTAGCTGGTCTCCACATATGTGTATTCCATGCAAACTGATCTCCGAAGAAAATCAGCCCAATACGGAGTACCAGCATTAGTCACGTTGGTTTATTCCTTAGGTCTTGTAAGACACCGTAACAGTGGCACCGATTCCGTCGGGACTTGAAGCCGGCGTTCCCCTGGTAGCAGCGGTTTAAGCGCGACGGGTCCAGCGTAGCGGAGTAAAACCAGCGAACGAGCGGATCTGGTGATAGCAGCTGGTGGTGAGGAGGCCCGCGGTCGGGCGAGTCATGGTGATGACTTGACGAAGGTGACTCCAGAACAGAGGGCGCGCGTGGCACGGAACTCGGCGATTAGCACTCAGAGTCGTGCAGGTGCGACCACGAGGAGAAAGAACGCCGTCGACGAAGCACGGAGGCACATGAGCCAGAGGCCGGGACGGAGACGTGCAGGCCAGAGGCCCGCGGCCGGAGGCGGCTTTGCGCAGGCAAGCTTAGAAGTGCTGCGGCAGAGGCGTCAGGGCCGAAACCGGCTGTCGCGGCGCAGATGCCCGATTGTAGAGCCCAAGTCCAAAGAGTACTACTAATCCCATCAAGAATCTGTGCGTGCAAGCATGGCTCACTTTTCCTTTGATTGATCCTTCACGTGGGGTCACGGTACCAAGTACTACACCTTCACGTGGGCTGCGGCATTTTCCTTCCTTAATCCTTGATGTAATCTTTTAGCAGATTCCTTATAGCCGTCGGAGTTGGCCAAAGAAGACCGGTTTGGCTTCAGATAATTTTGGAACAAATCAACTTTGTCTTGATGTAAAGTACGTACGCGATGGTGGCAATTTGGCGAATCTTCGAAAATCATCACAACTCGGCGGATCGCAAAATCGGCCGGCTGATGCATATCCTTCAAACTGATTCTTTCTTCATCCGAAAAATTTGCCAACTTCTCGAACCCTTGAAGAGATCCCTTCAAGAACTCAACACCACCGTGCGCAAGCCCCACGGTGGGCGCCAACTGTCGTGGAATTGACACGTCAGATGTCCTAGGTGTAAGGACTTAGTCGTGAGGCCAGCGCATCTATGTAGTAGCTTGAGAGGGGTTGATTGGGATGAGAGACGCAACACAAGACAAGGGTTTAGACAGCTTCGGGCTCCGGGAGACATCATCCGGTAACAACCCTACGTGCTGTTTGAGGCTAGGTCTCATTATGATCACGCGAGAGTCGCAGGCTCCGGCTCTCGGTGTTTAGCCCTAGAGATTATTTCTTGTTGCCTGTCCCTCTTTGGGGAGCCCTGCCCCTCCTTATATAAGTTAGAGGGGCGGGTTACATGTGGAGTCCTAGTAGGACTAGGACTAGTCTATCTTCTCTTACAAGTTAATTACAAGTCCGGGTCTTCCTTCCTTGTAAAGGAAATATTCGTCATCCCTTTCTTCTTAAGCCGGCCCATCATCACATGAGCCGGCCTTCTGGGCCTTGGACCTAGTCTTCTATCTGACCCGCCGTCGGGGTCATCCGTGAGCCGTCAGGCTCGTGAGTCATCTGACAGTGAGCCGCCAGACCCGTGAGTCGCCAGTCCTCCGGCGGGCCACGGTGAAGCGCCAAGTCCGGCCGGGTCATACTTCCGGTCGGGTCATACCGCGGAGTATATCCCCGACAGAACTCGAGAAATCATACCATCTGAAGCTCAGGCTGAGATGAACTTATCATTTCTTGTAACGCCCGGATAATCATGCTACAGTAATCCCACGCTAATGGTGCCACGTCACCATGGTTACTTTGCTAATCTACCGTTAGGTCAAACCGTTTAATTATTCAAATTCAAATTAATGTCAGCGATAAAAGTTTTTCAAATTTTAAAACAAAAATGTTCGGGAGGTGCCATATTTTGCATAAGTAAATATGGTGTAATAAACACATTTTTATAAAATGCCTAGATAAATTAAAATGATTTAAAATAGAAAAGAAAAGAAATAAAAGAAAAGAAATTACAAAACAGAAAAAAAAAACCCCTGGGCCGTGGCCCAACTAGGCCAACCCATCAGGCCCAGCCGGCCACCCACTCCCCCTCACTGGTCACTCCCTCCCCTTCCTGTTCCTCTGCTCCGAGTCGCTACACGGGCGAGGTCGACCCCGACCACCTCGCCGGCCTCGCCGTTCGGATAAGGCCAACCACAGCGCCCCCCCTCTCCCCCCTGGAACCCTAATCCACTCCCCCTCTCCCCTTACTCCCCTCCTCAGATCCACCGCACCGCGCCGCCTGAGCGAAGCCATCGCCGCGGCCTCACCGTGCGTGTGGCCACTGGCGGCCGTCCTCCGTCCGCCCGCGTCCAGGAACCCCCCCTCGTCCTCAACCACAACGACCGCGACCACGCCACGGACCTCGGAGCCCCTCTTCCTCGCAGGATCGCCGCCTTCCCCGTTCGGTCGTCGCCGTCGCCGTCCACTCCGGCCTCCACTTCTGCTACTAAGTTGTCGCCGGCCACCGTGTGCCTCACTGTGAGCCCCGCCCCCTTTCCCCCTCTCCTCGCGCTTCTCTTCTTGCCCCGTAGCTGCTCCCACCGTCGTGCCCGAGCTCGTCGTCGCGGTGGTGCTCGCCGCCATGGCCACGGCTCGCAGAGCTCGCGGCCGACCACCCCGCCGTGCTCAGCACCTCCGCCCGCGCCCACTGCACGCGCCCGCTACACCTCCCGCTCCCCCTGGCGCCGTCCTCGACGGGCCAGTGCTTCGGCCACCGCCGCGAGCTCAAAAGCGGTAACTTAGCCAAACAACGGTTTTCTAGGAAAGGATGGTTAGAGGCTGACATGGCAATATGGGAGGCATAATATAGGAAGTGGTAGGTAGTGCAGCATGGCAATAGAACGAACAACTAGCAAAGCAAAGATACAAGTGATTTCGAGGGGTGGTCATCTTGCCTGCAAGGTTCTCAGAGTTGTCGAGAGCTTGATCCTCGTAAGCGTACTCAACAGGTTCCTCATTCACGAACTCGTCTCCCGTCTCTACCCAAGACAAGAACACAAGCAACGGAACCACAATCAATCACGAGAAATGCACAAGCAACATGATGCAAAACATGTATGATATGCGATATATGATATGCGATGCATATGCGTGCTCCGGAAGGAAAATGATTGACAAGGCAGTAAATTGGCAAACCAAGCATGCCACTGGAAAGATGAGATGATTCCGGTCGAAATCGATATAAATATCACCGGAAACGGATGCACGGTTTGCAAATGGCAAGCAAAACAAGAATGACACGAATCTGCGATTAACAGCATGATAGCACTTTAAATGCAACAAGTAACAATGCTACAGCACTCCAACGTAGCAAAAAAGCATATGGCAGTAATCTACAGGAGATGCTAGACAAAAGATGAACACTGAGCTACGGCTAGATCACAACATATCAAGCTCAAACAAGCATGGACAAAGTACAAAAGATAACAGGTTCACAGACGGTGAAATTACTGGACATGGCAGAAAACAGCATCACGTAGCAATGTTCAGAGCATGAAAACAACATGATACAGGAACTTAACATAGCAAAACAAGGCATGGAAGTATTCTACTAAATGCATATGACAAAAGTCCCTTACTGACGATAAGCCAAAAAGGACCATAAGAAATGATGGCAAGCATGTAAACATAGCAAGCTTCGTTATCAGGTTTCAGACTTAGCAGAAAACAGAGCATGGCAGAAACAATAACATGAAGGCATCTTGGTGAGCTTGATGCACTCACCACAAAGCAACGCATGACAAAACAAGCATACCTAAAGCAAGATGGCATGTTTATGAAGCTATCCATGGCAAGAGCAAATACATAGCATGTATGGATCGACTACAATAAGCTTGGCAAAAAATGAATATCATGTTAAGAATCTGCAAGAAATATTTTATAGCAAAAGTAGAGCAAGATTGAGTCATGCTATAGTACTCCATAATTGCAAAAAAGGGCAGGATTGGATCAATTACAACAATATCTACAAAACATCCTTACTGAACATCACCAAAATATGCATGGATCTCTCTGTAGCATCAAGTTTACATGGCAACAAAATAACAGCAGACGAAGACTTAGAGAAATACTAAGTCTCTGAAATCAGAAACATTACGGGGCCTAGTTTGCATGCTTGTGCTAGTCACCAAAGAGATCACAAAAATACATGGCATACACCACTGGAAAGATGGCATGGCATACAACAAAACACATGTAGAGCTCATGCCCATAAGATGCACAGATTAAATGCAACAAAAATAACAAATCTCCAAGTTCTGCTAAGAACCAGCAGATAACAGCAACTAGCACTCTTGCAATAGAGATTTGGGCATCAAGATGGCCTCTAATGAACATAGTAAAATTGAACAAAATGAAGAGAATCACAAGACGAACAATCCGATATATTACACGTGCGAAACAGAGCTATACGCAGGGAGTTATGCCATGAAGAAAAGAGCAAGATATTGCAAATATTGCAAATACGTGCGAAACGGTGGCGGCGAACAACGGCGCGGAGGCGGCGGCGCTCGGCGGCGGCGGGCGCGGCTCGTGCCGCGGGCGGGGAGCGAGCGACAGCGCGGGCCGGGAGGGCCGCGGACGGGCCCGCGGGCTTCGGCGGCGGCGGCGTATGGGCTGCTGACATGGCGGCGCGTGAGTGGCTGGAGGCGGCGGCACGGGTTTCGTCCGGCGCCGGGCGGACACGTCCGGCGCGCGGAGGGAGAGGCTAGGGTTTCGGGGACTGCGAGATTTTCGGGAGGGGCACTTATTTATAGGTAGAGGGAGCTAGGAGAGTCCACATGAGGTGCGGTTTTCGCCCACACGATCGTGATCGAACGACCTACAGCATGGAAGAGAGTTTTTTGGGTTTTTGGGTTGTTTAGAGAGGGGGTTTTGCTGGAACACACAGAAGGCATCTGCGGTTACCCGATTAACCGTTGGAGTACCAAACGACCTCCAAATGGAACGAAACTTGACCGGTGGTCTACTGGTGGTATACCAAGGCCACTTGACAAGCCTCGGTCCATTCCGAGAACGTTTGACACCTGCTCACAAAAGAAAACAAGAGGGGTGCGCCGGATTGCAAAACGGACAACGGGAAAATGCTCGGATGCATGAGACAAACACGTATGCAAATGCAATGCACATGATGACATGATATGATATGCATGACATGAACGAAATGCAAAACGAAAGACAAAACCTGACCACGGAGGAGAATATCATAGCACATAGCCGAAAATGGCAAGAGTTGGAGTTACAAATAAGGAAAGTTACATCCGGGTGTTACAACACTCCACCACTACGAGAGGATCTCGTCCCGAGATCTAGGACTAAAAGAACTCCGGATATTCGGAACGGAGATGGTCCTCACGTTCCCAGGTGGCTTCCCGGTCGGAATGGTGCGACCACTTCACTTTCAGGAATTTGATTGACTTGTTGCGAGTCTTGCGCTCAGTTTCTTCAAGAATAGCAACGGGGTGCTCATGATAAGAAAAATCTTCTTGGAGGTCAATCTCTTCGAAGTTGATAGTGCGCTCAGGCGTCTTGAAGCACTTGCGGAGCTGTGACACATGGAACACATCGTGCACGTTCGCGAAGTTGGAAAGAAGCTCAAGTTGATAGGCGAGGTCGCCTCTTTTGCCAATGATCTTGGAAGGACCCACATATCTAGGGGCAAGCTTCCCTTTGATACCAAAGCGACGAGTGCCTTTCATTGGAGAGACGCGGAGGTAGACATGGTCTCCGATCTCGAAAGCCAAATCACGGTGCTTACTATCATAGTAACTCTTCTGGCGCGATTGCGCTGCTTTAAGATTATCACGGATGACTTTACACATTTCTTCAGCTTCAGTGATTAAGTCATTGCCAAGAAGTTGGCGTTCACCAGTCTCTGACCAATTGAGAGGAGTACGGCACTTTCTGCCATAGAGAATCTCGAATGGGGCTTTGCCCGAACTTGCTTGGAAGCTGTTGTTATAGGAGAATTCGGCATATGAAAGACAATCTTCCCATTTCATGCCAAAAGAAATGGCACAAGCCCTGAGCATATCTTCAAGAATTTGATTGACTCGCTCGACTTGGCCACTAGTTTGAGGATGGGAAGCTGTGCTGAAGCGAATGTTTGTGCCCATGGCCTTCTAGAAGGAGTCCCAGAACTTAGAAGTGAAGATGCTTCCACGATCTGAAGAAATCAATTGTGGAATGCCGTGCAAGGAGACAATTCTGGAGGTGTATAACTCTACCAACTGAGCTGCTGTGATAGATTCTTATATTGGAAGGAAATGAGCCACTTTAGAAAGCTTGTCGATGACAACGAAGATAGCATCATTTCCACGCTTGGACTTTGGAAATCCAGCCACGAAGTCCATTTCGATATGATCAAACTTCCATTCTGGGATAGCAAGAGGTTGAAGGAGACCAGCTGGTCGTTGGTGTTCTGCTTTCACTCTTCGACAGACATCACATTCATTCACGAATTGAGCAATTTCTCGCTTCATTCGAGTCCACCAATACGACTGCTTGAGGTCATGGTACATCTTCGTACTTCCAGGATGAATGGAAAGAAGAGAATTGTGCGCCTCGTTCATAATGACTTTCCTTAGATCACCTTTAGGAACCACAATCCGGTCCTTGAAGAATAAAGTGTCTCTGTCATCAATGCGATAGTACTTGTATTTGGAAAGACCCTTGTCGATACCACGTTTCACCTTCTTCACCATGGCATCAAGAAGTTGTGCCTCATGAATTTGATCGTCCAAAGTAGGAGAGACTATGAGGTTGGCAAGAAAGCCTCGAGGAACAACTTGGAGATTCAGCTTACGGAAAGCTTCACAAAGATCCGGTTGGAATGGCTTGAGAATTAAGCTGTTGCAATAAGCCTTCCTGCTTAAAGCATCTGCAATGACATTGGCCTTGCCTGGAGTATATTCAATACTCGGATTGTACTCTTGAATCATTTCGACCCATCAAGTCTGCCTGAGATTGAGGTTGGGCTGAGTGAAGATGTACTTGAGACTCTTGTGATCGGTGAATATGTCCACTTGTCTTCCCAACAAGAGATGTCTCCACGTTATTAATGCATGGACAACTACCGCCAACTCAAGATCGTGACTGGGGTAGTTCTTCTCGTTGGGCTTTAACTGACGAGAGGTATAGGCCACAACTTTCTTCTCTTGCATTAACACAGCACCGAGACCTTGGAGAGAAGCATCACAGAAAACTTCTAATGGCTTGGATTCATCAGGAGGAGTTAAGACAGGAGCTGTGACTAGTTTCTCTTTGAGAGTGTTGAAAGCAACGTTACACTCAGGAGACCAGACATACTTCACATGCTTCTGGAGGAGGTTGGAAAGAGGCTTTGCAATCTTAGAGAAATTCTCAACGAATCTTCGGCAATAGCTTGCAAGACCAAGAAAACTGCGGAGCTGCTTGACATTCTGAGGAGGTTCCCAATTCACAATTGCGGACACCTTCTCGGGATTAACAGCGATGCCCTTGGCAGAGATGATGTGACCAAGGAAAAGAACTTCATCAAGCCAAAACTCACATTTTGAGAACTTCGCATAGAATTGATACTCTCTGAGCTTGTCGAGCACCAATCGCAAATGTTTGGCATGATCCTTCTTATTCTTGGAGAAGACCAAGATATCATCGAGATACACCAGGACGAATTCATTGGTATAGGGGTTGAAGATGAAATTCATCATCCGAGAGAATACTGGAGGAGCATTGACAAGGCCGAAAGACACGATAGTATATTCATAAGAACCAAAGCTTGTTCTGAATGTTGTCTTGGGAATATCTTCTTCACGAATGCGAATCTGATGATAACGCATACGAAGGTCAAGCTTGGAGAATACTTTAGCACCTTTGAGTTGCTCGAATAGCTCATTGATGTTGGGAAGTGGATACTTGTTCTTGATTGTCTTCTTGTTCAATGGACGGTAGTCGACACAAAGTCGGTCCGTGCCATCCTTCTTCTTGACAAAAAGAACACCACAACCCCATGGAGAAGAACTCGGTCTGATCAAACCCAGACGCTCTTGTTCATCGAGCTGTTTCTTCAATTTTTCAGCTCGTTGGGTCCAAGCTTGTATGGACGCTTGCAAACGGGTTCAGTGTCTGGCTCAAGATCGATAACGAACTCAACTGGCCGGTGAGGAGGCATACCCGGAAGCTCTTCTGGAAAGACATCTTGGTACTCACAAACGACTGGAATTTGAGAGATGGCATTTAATTCGCCCTTCTCATTGAGAGAAAATAACCGAATGGTTTCATCACGAGCGGCATAAATGATAACATCCTGAGAAGAGTGTGTCAACTGAATTTCCCTCGCAGCACAATCAAGTTGAGCCTTGTGCTTAGAAAGCCAGTCCATCCCGAGAATTAGATCAATATCCGAGTCACCCAGAACCATTGGAGAAGACGGAAATTTATAATTGCCCATCTTGATAGAAACATCGGGAGCCATCATTTTGGTATTCATGAATAATCCCGGAGAGGAAACCGCTATCGGCTTAGGCAAATCAACAGTATGCAAATTGTTCATGGATGCAAAAGGTCTTGATATGAAAGAAATAGATGCAGCAGTATCAAACAAGACTTTTGCAGGAATATCATTAACAGGAAGATTACCCATTATCACATCAGTAGATTCCTCCGCTTGAGCTGCATTCATCATGTTCACCTTTGCAGACTTTGGATTATGCCTGACCACTGCATTGCTGGAAGATCTGACAGGAGGAGGAGGCGGAAGACCCTTTGGTTGAAGCACTTGTTAGCATAGTGACCTTTCTGCCGACACTTGTTGCAAGTCACCTCTGAGAGTGGATGATGATAAGGAGCATTGGACTTTGGAGCTTGATTCTGAGACTTGTTCTGATAGCCAGAGTTGGAAGAACCATGGCCACCTTTGTTCTTCTGCTGGTAAGGCTGACGAAACAGAGGAGGAGGAGGCAACCAGAACTTCTGTTGCTTAGCAGCCACAAGTGAGGAAGAAGAAGACTGAACTGCGTCCCTGACTCTCTTCTTAGAAGCCTCACACTTGAGCTGAGCAGCCTCTTGCTTCAGTGCCATATTATAGAATTGATCAAACTGAGTAGGCTCAACAAGAACGAGAGCTAACTGCAGATCCTCTCTAAGGCCACCTCTGAAGTGATAGATCATGCTCTTTTCATCAGGAACGTCTTGTTTAGCGAAGAGAGCAAGTTTCTGAAACTGGATGTTGAATTGATACACTGACATGTTGCCTTGCTTGAGATTGCGGAACTCCCGACGCTTGCTCTCAACAACACTTTGTGGAATGTGGTGCGCTTTGAAGTCCCGACAGAAGTCAGTCCAAGTGATGACACGACCTCCTCTGGAATCTTTGTATTGCTGAAACCAATCAGCAGCTTGGTCCTTGAGCTGAAAAGAAGCGAACTTGATATAGTCCTCAGGCCTGACATTGCTACATTCAAAATGCTTGTTGATGTCCACGAGCCAATCATCGGCATCCGTGGCCTCGGCACAGTAGCTGAAAGACTTGGGCTGATTTGCGAGAAACTGGTTGAGGGTAGCGAAGTGAGGCTGATTGTTGCCTTGACCTTGATTTCCTTGATTGCCTTGCCCTTGGGTGCGTTCTTGCAAGAGTTGCAGAATCATCTGAGCATTGGCGTTGGTGGCTGCCATGATAGCTTGCCATGCCTCCGGAGGTGGAGGTGGTGGCGGAGGGTTCGCTTGACTCCCTTCATTGCGATCCGGATTCTGACGCGTTGGCGGAGCCATCCTGAAGAGGGTGACATCCGTTAGCATCTTGATAGACAAATATACAAGTAGAATCAACGGACAGAAATTGCAACATACAGTCTTCACAATAAACATTCGAACGAGGATGAACGAATGAATTCCATAGTAATTCATCACACTTCCATTAAGTTGAGAAGCCACTTAGAAAAAGGTATGAATCAACATTCGATTTCGAAGCAACTCGAATACCACAATACAAAACAAAACAAAGTATTGGCTTGCAGAATAAGCCGGAACAAACATATGATAGAGATTTCGTCCGAAGTTTTCGTGGTGGGGCCCACACGGGCTCAATCGTACAGCACCATCATGTACAAGGCTGTGCACATGACATACGAAGCGTCCCCGAGTCGGCATAGCCAAGGACTCTTTAAGACACTACGAGACCACTGTAAAACCAACCGTGTACAGGCGGACCACTAGACGTCGAACCCCAATCTCATATCATGCGTCTGTCGGAAAGATATCCTAAGGCTACTTGAATTCCCACTTATAAACTCCCGAAACTTTCTGGTTATGCAATCTGGTGTTGGGGATAAAGGGGACACAAAATATATCACCCAAACTAACAATCCCTAGATCCAGCTGTATCCATCCGTCAACACATAACCAAGAAACCTTCGGAAATCGTGTACCTCAACCTTCGAAAAGCATCCGTTATACAAGTTATGGCAATACTCCCGAACTCCCGCCCCAGTACTGGGTGGCGTCGAGGTGATCTCACCAACAACTGCATAAAAGAGATTTCGATGTCGGCGAAACTCAGGTATTCCAGAACTGCAACGATAAAATTGTGACGACAACACCTCGGAGCTCAACTCCCCAGGACACTGCCACAACCCCTAAATGTCAGGAGGGGTGTTCTCGTCACAAAACCATCGGAACGATTCCAAGATACCCGCGTGATCCTAAAAAAAATTTAGTGAAATTTGAGGAGAGAAGAGTCAAAACTTCTACGTCAGGAGACCTCACTAGAGCGACGAAGGGACTGAGGAGTAAAAAGAATCCTAATCTCCGATATATATAATCCTAAGACTCAAAACATTTTTGTTCTAGACTCCACAACGCCAGCGATTCGATCAAGCAGGGGGCTCCTAAGTCGGGGATGGCTCTGATTACCAACTTGTAACGCCCACGATGCGGCTACATCTCCCACGTGTCGAGGCACGACTTAGAGGCATAACCACATTGTGGTTTTGTCGCAAGAAGGGTCATCTTCACACAATCCCATGTAATGAACAAGAATGGGATAAAGAGTTGGCTTAAAATCGCCACTTCACACAATACATAAATATAATCCATACATCATCCAAAATACACACATAGACCGACTACGGTCAAGATCCAAATGAAAATAAGATAACCCCAAATGCTAGATCCCCGATCGTCCCAACTGGGCTCCACTACTGATCATCAGGAAAAGACACATAGTAATGAGCACGTTCCTCATCGAACTCCCACTTGAGGTCGATCCCATCATCTGCACTGGCATCGTCGGCACCTGCAACTGTTTTAGTAGAATCTGCGAGTCACGAGGACTCAGCAATCTCACACCCGCGAGATCAAGACTATTTAAGCTTATAGGAAAAGGGTGGTGTAATGAGGTGGAGCTGCAGCAGGAAAAAAGCATATATGGTGGCTAACATACGCAAAAGAGAGCGAGAAGAGAAGCAACGGAACGGTCGTCATCTAGTAATGACCAAGAAGTGATCCTGAACTCCTACTTACGTCATTCATAACTCAAACCGTGTTCACTTCCCGGACTCCGCCGAGAAGAGACCATCACGACTACACACGCAGTTGATGTATTTTAAATTGGGTCAAGTGACAAGTTCTCTACAACCGGACATTAACAAATTCCCATCTGCCTCATAACTGCGGGCACGGCTTTCGAAAGATAATACCCTGCAGGGATGTCCCAGCTTAGCCCATCATAAGCTCTCACGGTCAACGAAGGATAAACCTTCTCCCGGAAAGACCCGATCAGTCTCGGAATCCCAGTTTACAAGACATTTCGACAATGGTAAAACAAGACCAGCAAAGCGACCCGAATATGCCGACAAATCCCGATAGGAGCTGCACATATCTCGTTCTCAGGGCACACCGGATGGGCAAGACGTCGGGTTGGCATAGACCCTGGTTGCCCAGGGGGCGCCGAACATCGCCCAGTTTGGGCCAGCACTCGAAGGAGCACTGGTCCGGGGGTTTAAAATAAAGATGACCCTCGGGCTCGCGAAAACCCGGGGGAAAAAGGCTTAGGTGGCAAATGGTAAAACCAAAGTTGGGCCTTTCTGGAGGAGTTTTATTCAAGGCGAACTGTCAAGGGGGTCCCATAAATCACCCAACCGCGTAAGGAACGCAAACTCAAGGAACATAATACCGGTATGACAGAAGCTAGGGCGGCAAGAGTGGAACAAAACACCAGGCATAAGGCCGAGCCTTCCACCCTTTACCAAAATATATAGATGCATTAATTAAATAAGAGATATTGTGATATCCCAAAATATCCATGTTCCAACATGGAACCAACTTCAACTTCACCTGCAACTAGCAACGCTATAAGAAGGGCTGAGCAAAAGCGGTAACTTAGCCAAACAACGGTTTGCTAGGAAAGGATGGTTAGAGGCTGACAGGGCAATATAGGAGGCATAATATAGCAAGTGGTAGGTAGCGCAGCATGGCAATAGAACGAACAACTAGCAAAGCAAAGATACAAGTGATTTCGAGGGGTGGTCATCTTGCCTGCAAGGTTCTCAGAGATGTCGAGAGCTTGATCCTCGTAAGCGTACTCAACAATTCCTCATTCACGAACTCGTCTCCCGTCTCTACCCAAACAAGAACACAAGCAACGGAACCACAATCAATCACAAGAAATGCACAAGCAACATGATGCAGAACATGTATGATATGCGAGATATGATATGCGATGCATATGCGTGCTCCGGAAGGAAAATGATTGACAAGGCAGTAACTTGGCAAACCAAGCATGCCACTGGAAAGATGAGATGATTCCGGTCGAAATCGATATAAAGATCACCGGAAACGGATGCACGGTTTGCAAATGGCAAGCAAAACAAGAATGACACGAATCTGCGATTAACAGCATGATAGCACTTTAAATGCAACAAGTAACAATGCTACAGCACTCCAACGTAGCAACAAAGCATATGGCAGTAATCTACAGGAGATGCTTGACAAAAGATGAACACTGAGCTACGGCTAGATCGCAACATATCAAGCTCAAACAAGCATGGAAAAAGTACAAAAGATAACAGGTTCACAGACGGTGAAATTACTGGACATGGCAGAAAACAGCATCACGTAGCAATGTTCAGAGCATGAAAACAACATGATGCAGGAACTTAAAATAGCAAAACAAGGCATGGAAGTATTCTACTAAATGCATATGACAAAAGTCCCTTACTGACGATAAGCCAAAAAGGACCAGAAGAAATGATGGCAAGCATGTAAACATAGCAAGCTTCGTTATCAGGTTTCAGACTTAGCAGAAAACAGAGCATGGCAGAAACAATAAAATGAAGGCATCTTGGTGAGCTTGATGCACTCACCACAAAGCAACGCATGACAAAACAAGCATACCTAAAGCAAGATGGCATGTTTATGAAGCTATCCATGGCAAGAGCAAATACATAGCATGTATGGATCGACTACAATAAGCTTGGCAAAAAATGAATATCATGTTAAGAATCTGCAAGAAATATTTTATAGCAAAAGTAGAGCAAGATTGAGTCATGCTATAGTACTCCATAATTGCAAAAAAGGGCAGGATTGGATCAATTACAACAATATCTACAAAACATCCTTACTGAACATCACCAAAATATGCATGGATCTCTCTGTAGCATCAAGTTTACATGGCAACAAAATAACAGCAGACAAAGACAGAAATCACTAAGTCTCTGAAACCAGAAACATTACGGGGCCTAGTTTGCATGCTTGTGCTAGTCACCACAGAGATCGAAAAACTACATGGCATACATCACTGGAAAGATGGCATGACATACAACAAAACACATGTAGAGCTCATGCCCATAAGATGTACAGATTAAATGCAACAAAAATAATAAATCTCCAAGTTCTGCTAAGAACCAGCAGATAACAGCAACTAGCACTCTTGCAACAGAGATTTGGGCATCAAGATGGCCTCTAATGAACATGGTGCAATTGAACAAAATGAAGAGCATCACGAGACGAGATATATTACACGCGCGAAACGGAGCTATATGCAGGGAGTTATGCCATGAAGAAAAGAGCAAGATATTGCAAATATTTCGGACTTAGAGAAATTTGGGGGGCGGGGAGAAGAAAAGTCAAGCTCCTCGTCTCCGATCGGATCTGGCCGGGACGCGGCCGAGGCTCGGGCGGCCGGAGTTAGGGCGACGGGGCGGAGGAGGAGGCGGTCGGCCGGGGACGGCGAGGAGGCGGAGCGGCGCTGGCGCGAACGCCGAGGAGGCGGCGGCGGGGGGGAAGGAGGTCGCGACCGCGGGCGCGGCTCGGGCCGCGGGCGGGGAGCGGGCGACGGCGCGGGCCAGGAGGGCCGCGGACGGGCCCGCGGGCTTCGGCGGCGGCGGCGTACGGGCTGCTGACGTGGCGGCGCGTGAGTGGCTGGAGGCGGCGGCGCGGGTTTCGTCCGGCGCCGGGCGGACACGTCCGGCGCGCGGAGGTAGAGGCTAGGGTTTCGGGGATTGCGAGATTTTCGGGAGAGGCACTTATTTATAGGTAGAGGGAGCTAGGAGAGTCCAAATGAGGTGCGGGTTTCACCCACAGGATCGTGATCGAACGACCTACAGCATGGAAAAGAGTTTGGTGGGTTTTTTGGCTTTTTAGAGAGGGGGGTTTGCTAGAACACACAGAAGGCATCTGCGGTTACCCGGTTAACCGTTGGAGTACCAAACGACCTCCAAATGGAACGAAACATGACCGGTGGTATACCAAGGCCACTTGACAAGCCTCGGTCCATTCCGAGAACGTTTGACACCCGCTCACGAAAGAAAACAAGAGGGGTGCGCCGGAGGAGATGGGAGCGCCGGATTGCAAAACGGACAATGGGGAAAATGCTCGGATGCATGAGACGAACACGTACGCAAATACAATGCACATGATGACATGGTATGATATGCATGACATGAACAAAATGCAAAACGAAAGACAAAACCCGAACACGGAGGAGAATATCATAGCACATAGCCGAAAATGGCAAGAGTTGGAGTTACAAATATGGAAAGTTACATCCGGGGTGTTACACCCTCACTGGTCACTCCCTCCCCTTCCTGTTCCTCTGCTCCGAGTCACTACAGGGGCGAGGTCGACCCCGACCACCTCGCCGGCCTCGCCGTTCGGATAAGGCCAACCACAGCGCCCCCCCTCTCCCCCTGGAACCCTAATCCACTCCCCCTTTCCCCTTCCTCCCCTCCTGAGATCCACCGCACCGCGCCGCCCGAGCGAAGCCATCGCCGCGGCCTCACCGTGCGTGTGGCCACCGGCGGCCGTCCTCCGTCCGCCTGCGTCCAGGAACCCCCCCTCGTCCTCAACCACAACGACTGCGACCACGCCACGGACCTCGGAGCCCCTCTTCCTCGCAGGATCGCCGCCTTCCTCGTTCGGTCGTCGTCGTCGCCGTCCACTCCGGCCTCCACTGCTGCTACTAAGTTGTCGCCGGCCACCGTGTGCCTCACTGTGAGCCCCGCCCCCTTTCCCCCTCTCCTCGCGCTTCTCTTCTTGCCCCGTAGCTACTCCCACCGTCGTGCCCGAGCTCGTCGCCGCGGTGGTGCTCGCCGCCATGGCCACGGCTCGCAGAGCTCGCGGCCGACCACCCCGCCGTGCTCAGCACCTCCGCCCGCGCCCACTTCAAGCGCCCGCTACTCCTCCCGCTCCCCCTGGCGCCGTCCTCGACGGGCCAGTGCTTCGGCCGCCGCCGCGAGCTCGTCCCCGGTGAACTCGTCGCCTCCCGCCTACTGTCGACTGCGGCAGTGGATGCGCGCGAGCACCAGCCGCCCGTAGAGCCGCTCCGCGCGGCAAGCCGTGTCCCGAAGCCCCATCGTCGTCGAGCGCCCGAAGGCCACCGCCGCCTGTGCTCCACGCCGACGCCGTTTCCGGCCGCCCCGGGGCCGCCCACCCCCGCGGTTAGCTGCGGCTCGCCGCTCCCGTTCGAACGGCGTCGGCCGCGTCCGTTTTGGCCCCTTGTAGGCGAAATCCGGCCTCCCGAGCGCCTCCGCTGCCTCTCTACGTCGCCGATGTCGAGCCGCCGGCCACCGCCGACGTGGCACATCTGGGGCCACCCAGAGCCACTGCCAGTGGGCCCCGTGGGTCCCTGTTGACTGGGTTGACCCAGTCAACTGCTGACCAGGCAGACCAGAGCCACTGACGTGCGGGCCCCCACCGCTTAATCCTCTAATTAAAACATTTTAATAATTGAAACTAATTAGTTTAGTTAATTAGACACTGACAGGTGGGGTCCAGTAGTTAACTATTCTAAATTTAGTTAGTTTAAACATCTGTTAGTCCAATGTCTATGACAGGTAGGACCCACTGGTCAGTTTGACCTGGTCAACCGCTCTGTTGACTGCTGAGGTCATCATCACGTCATGCTGACGTCATATTCCTTTTCTGTTAAATTAAGTAATTCCAGGAAATGATTAAATCTTTAAAAAATCATATAAAATAAACCGTAGCTCGGATGGAAAAACTTTGTACATGAAAGTTGCTCAGAACGACGACATGAATCCGAATACGTAGTCCGTTTGTCAGCCACACGTTCCTAGCATAGCAAACATGGAACTTTTCCCCTCCGGTCCGTCTGTCCGAAAACGCGAAACATCGGGAATACTTCCCCGGATGTTCCCCCCTTCGCCGGTACCACCTACTGCCGCGTTAGGGCACACCTAGCACCGCTCATTGTCATGTCACACATCGTCATGCTTATGTTTGCATTGTATTTACTGTTTCTTCCCCCCTCTTCTCTCCGGTAGACTACGAGACCGACGCTGCTGCTGCCCAGTTCGACTACGGAGTTGACGACCCCTCCTACTTGCTAGAGCAACCAGGCAAGCCCCCCCCCCTTGATCTCCAGATATCGCCTATTCTTCTCTATACTGCTTGCATTAGAGTAGTATAGCCTGTTACTGCTTTCCGTTAATCCTATACTGATGCATAGCCTGCCCTTGCTTCTACTGTTGTTACCTTTACCTGCAATCCTACATGCTTAGTAAAGGGTGCTAGTTTTCCATCAGTGGCCCTACATTCTTGTCCGTCTGCTGTGCTATACTATCGGGCCGTGATCACCTGGGCGGTGATCACGGGTATATACTTATATACTCTATACATGACACAGGTGGTGACTAAAGTCGGGTCGGCTCGTAGGAGTACCCGCAAGTGGATCTTTGTGGCGGAGCGACAGGGCAGGTTGAGACCGCCTAGGTGAGAGGTGGGCCTGGCCCTAGACGGCGTCCGCGGTTACTTCGACATAACACGCTTAACGAGTTCTTGGTATTTGATCTGAGTCTGGCCATTTGGTCTATACGCACTAACCATCTATGCGGGAGTAGTTATGGGTATCCCGGCATCGTGGTATCAGCCGAAGCCTTCGTGACGTCAGCGACTGAGTGGCGCGCGCCGGATTGGACTGGAACGCCTACTAGGGCTAGGTCTGCTTCCGGCCGCGTATGCAACGTGCAGGTGTGCAATGGGCGATGGGCCCAGACCCCTATGCGCATAGGGTTTAGACCGGCGTGCTGACCTCTCTGTTGAGCCTAGGTGGGGCTGCGACGTGTTGATCTTACGAGGCCGGGCATGACCCAGAAAAGTGTGTCCGGCCAAATGGGATCGAGCGTGTTGGGTTATGTGGTGCACCCCTGCAGGGAAGTTTATCTATTCGAATAGCCGTGTCCCTCGGTAAAAGGACGACCCGGAGTTGTACCTTGACCTTATGACAACTAGAACCGGATACTGAATAAAATACACCCTTCCAAGTGCCAGATACAACCCGGTGATCGCTCTCTAACAGGGTGACGAGGAGGGGATCGCCGGGTAGGATTATGCTATGCGATGCTACTTGGAGGACTTCAATCTACTCTCTTCTACATGCTGCAAGATGGAGGCTGCCAGAAGCGTAGTCTTCGACAGGACTAGCTATCCCCCTCTTATTCTGGCGTTCTGCAGTTCAGTCCACTGATATGGCCCTTTACACATATACCCATGCATATGTAGTGTAGCTCCTTGCTTGCGAGTACTTTGGATGAGTACTCACGGTTGCTTCTCTCCCTCTTTTCCCCCTTTTCTTTCTACCTGGTTGTCGCAATCAGATGCTGGGGCCCAGGAGCCAGACGCCACCGTCGACGACGACTCCTACGACACCGGAGGTGCCTACTACTACGTGCAGGCTGCTGACGACGACCAGGAGTAGTTAGGAGGATCCCAGGCAGGAGGCCTGCGCCTCGTTCGATCTGTATCCCAGTTTGTGCTAGCCTTCTTAAGGCAAACTTGTTTAACTTGTGTCTGTACTCAGATATTGTTGCTTCTGCTGACTCGTCTGTGATCAAGCACTTGTATTCGAGCCCTTGAGGCCCCTGGCTTGTATTATGATGCTTGTATGACTTATTTATGTTTTAGAGTTGTGTTGTGATATCTTCCCGTGAGTCCCTGATCTTGATCGTACACATTTGCGTGCATGATTAGTGTACGGTCAAATCGGGAGCATCACATTTCTGCACCTAATCAACCTGAAGACAATGCTCAGCCTGAAGACAATCCTCCTAATGATGACAATGATCAGCAAGAGCAAAACCTTCTTCCAGTTCATCCTCGTGTTGCAAATGAGTACAGATTGAGAAGATAATTGATAGCATCAATGCACCTGGTCCAGTCACCCGTTCAAGAGCAACACAGCTAGCAAATTTCTGTGGGCACTTTGCATTTGTCTCAATATCAGAACCCAAGAAAGTTGCCGAAGCCTTCATGGATTCAAGCTATGCAAGAAGAGCTTCAACAGTTCAAGCTAAACAATGTGTGGGAACTAGTGAAGCGTCCTGATCCTCGCATGCACAACATAATAGGCACCAAATGGATATATCGCGACAAGCAAGATGAGCATGGTCAAGTTGTCAGAAATTGCCCAAGGATACACTCAAGTTGAAGGGATTGACTTCGATGAAACATTTGCTCCTGTGGCTAGGCTTGTAGCCATTCGCATACTGCTAGCCTATGCAAATCATCACAACATCCTTCTGTATCAAATGGATGTGAAGAGTGCGTTTCTCAATGGCAAGACTGAAGAAGAAGTGTATGTTGCACAACCACCTGGCTTTGAAGATCCAAAACATCCTGATATGGTATACAAGCTCAACAAGGCATTGTATGGCCTCAAACAAGCCCCTCGCGCTTGGTATGGCACACTCAAAGGCTTCCTAAAGAGCAAAGGCTTCAAACCTGGTTCCCTGGATCCCACTCTCTTCATGAAGAGATATGATGGTGAACTGTTTGTGTGCCAAATATATGTCGATGACATTACCTTCTGCTGCACTAACCAGAAATACAGTGATGAGTTTGGACACATGATGCAAGAGCAATATCAAATGTCCATGATGGGTGAGCTGAAATTCTTCCTTGGTCTTCAAATTTGTCAAGAAAGCAACGACATCTTCATATCTCAATAAAAATACCTCAAAGACTACCTGAAGAAGTTTGGAATGCAAGACTGCAAAGGTTACACGACACCAATGCCAACTAAAAGTCATCTGGGTCCCGACGCCAATGGTAAAGAGTTCGATCAAAAGGTATACCGCTCCATGATTGGTTCTTTACTTTATTTATGTGCATCTAGGCCAGATATAATGCTTAGTGTTTGCATGTGTGCCCGGTTCCAAGCGGCACCAAAGGAATCGCATCACTTAGCTGTGAAGCGAATTCTTCGATATTTGGCTTACACCCCAACACTAGGATTATGGTATCCAAAGGGCTCAGATTTTGATCTAGTTTGATTCTAGGATGCGGATTATGCTGGTGACAAGGTGGATCGCAAGTCTACATCAGGCACATGTCACTTTCTGGGACGATCACTTGTTTTTTGGTCTTCAAAGAAGCAGAACTGTGTATCTCTCTCCACTGCTGAATCTGAATACATTGCTGCTGGATCTTGCTGCGCTCAGCTTCTATGGATGAAGCAAACACTCAAGGACTATGGCATCCATCTGAAGCAAGTACCACTCTACTGCGACAATGAAAGCGCCATCAAGATTGCCAACAACCCAGTTCAGCACTCGAAGACAAAGCACATTGAAATTCGTCATCACTTTCTCAAAGATCATGTTATGAAAGAAAATATTGATATCATTCACGTCAACACTGAAGAGCAATTGGCAGATATCTTCACAAAGCCCATGGATGAGAAAAGGTTTTGCAAGTTGCGGTGTAAGCTAAATATCTTGGAATCCTCGAATGTCCTGTGACCAGGCACACATCCTAACACGTATGCATGTTGATGACTTAGATGTGCAACACACGAAGTAATGTATATCTTCAATCAATGAAGACTTACACTCTGAGTGTGAATACATTAATGCAGAATTTGACTTCGAAGCGCCATGATAATTGTGCGCTGTGTCTGGGTCTAATACTTCCTATACGGTGGGTAACGCCACCACCAAATTCTTATTTGGAGTGTTTTCTCTTGGCGCTACATTTGCTAAGTCTTCGCATTTGATTTATCTTCAACATTGATTTGTCTTCATGATGATCTTCACTTTGATGATTTAGTCTCACCCAGATATATACATATATTTGTGTTCTCTCCTCTACAGCATTCACTTATAGCTATGTCTTCTCATTTGAATCTTTTGAACTAAGTGAATGTGATCGGTGTCAAAACCGGCGGATCTCGGGTAGGGGGTCCCGAACTGTGCGTCTAGGATCGATGGTAATAGGAGACGGGGGACATGATGTTTACCCAGGTTCGGGCCCTCTCTATGGAGGTAATACCCTACTTCCTGCTTGATTGATCTTGATGAATATGAGTGTTACAAGAGTTGATCTACCACGAGATCGTAATGGCTAAACCCTAGAAGTCTATCCTATGAATAGATGGTAATGAGTACCCCTATCCGGACTATGCTCTCCGGTTTATATAGGCACCGGAGAGATCTAGGGTTACATGGAGTCGGTTACATAAGAGGGAATCTTCATAATCAGTCGCCTAGCTTGCCTTCCACGCCAAGTAGAGTCCAATCCGGACACGGGTATAGTCTTTGGCCTTCATGTCTTCACAGCCCATCAGTCCGGCCCATGGATATCAGGCCGGACGCCCGAGGACCCCTTAATCTGGGACTCCCTCAGTAGCCCCTGAACCAGTCTTCAATATCGATGTGCTCGGCACACGCATTGTCTTCGGCATTGCAAGGCGGGTTCCTCCTTCGATGATCTCCAAGTAATGTATTCGGTCCCTGATCCAATGCCACCTCCTTGGCTTCCGCCCGTTTTAAATAATCTTTGTCCTCCACGTGTCAAGCGAATGTGGAAAGTCAGGCTATTTTCGCGAATAACACCCCAACTACGTAAGGAAGGGCGCCTATTTAAAGGGATTGGATCTAGATCCGTTCAACGCCACGCAGAAGAAATCTCCAGAGACTGCCTAAGAGAGACCATTCCAGCATGGCCAGCGTCCCTAGCTCCTCCGCTCGTCCCGACCCAGAGAAAGGCGAGTGGGAGAGGTGTTCTGTGTCTCATAGCCAATTGACGAAGTTGCAATCGCAGGGATTCCTTCCCCCTGCAGATCTAGTTCCTGTTCATACAGGGCTAGCTTCCTTCAATGAGGGGACTCAGGCAGAGGACTTCCCCAATCCGTCCGAGGGAGAGCGAGTATGTTTCGTCCCCTACCTTCTAAGAGGCGTCGGGTTTCCAATCCATCCATTCCTCCGAGGGCTTCTGGAGTACTACGGCCTCCAGCTGCACAACTTCACTTCGGCCTCTATTTTGCACATTGCGGGTTACGTCGCTTTGTGTGAATTATCCCTGGGCGTCGAGGCTCATTTCGAGTTTTGGAGGAAGTTGTTCTGCCTTGTCCCGCGCAATCACGAAGGGTTTATATTTGAAGTGGGCGGAGCCGAAGTATGGCGCGTCGCCGATACCGGATATCCATCCGGCACACCAAGGAAGGCACCCGATGGCTGGCCCTCCAAATGGTTCTATATCGAGGATGTTCTGCTTCCTAATCCGGTTCGAAAAGGTCTTCCCAAATTTGCGGTCGCCCCGCTGAAGAAACGCCACAGTTGGCGTCCCCGGAGTCTTGAATGAGAAGACAACGCGGAGGTTCGTCAGCTAATGAGCCAGATAAAAGAGCTCGCTCAGTCCAGGCTCACAGTAATCAAGGTTATGGCGATCTCCATAGCGCGAGGGGTTCAATAGCTCCAATACAGAGGGCTTCCCATGTGGGACTACAATGGGGAGGATGACGCCTCTCGTTGTGGCCGGAAGGGACCGGACACCCCTGCCGCTTTGGCTAGGATAATAGCCGAACTATTCAAAGGGGAGGAAAAGGAATTTCTTCGCATCAAGCTCAGAGACAGGTACTCTATATATAACCCTCCCAGTTGGGTAAGGTCCAACCCCTCTGTTTTTACTCCCTCCATCTCCGAATTGCCTTTGATAAATTTCTAGTTTGTTTGCTTACGACAGCACTGGCGAAAGGTCACCAAGGGATTCCATAGTCCCGCCCTGCAGCCGGAGGACCACAACCGGGAGCTTGATCCCGGGTTCGAAGAGGATCCGGATATATTTGTGGTGCTCGCGGAGGGGGTGTTTTACCAGACGAGCTACGATGGCACGGAAGTGGCCATCATCGCCGATTACCCTGGTCTTCTTCCTGCTTCACAGGTAAGTAATCAAGAAACACCTTTTCTGAAAGGGTGTTTTTACTCTGCCTCACCCACCGCATTGTCGCGTGTTTTACAGGGGAGGCATTTGACGATACTGAGGAAATCGGTTCCTGCACCGGGAAGGCCTTCGAAGAGGAGGGCCGGTGAAGGCACCGCCGGGACCTCGCCGAGCAGGTACAGATAAATATATTTTTCAGTGGCTGTATCCGGCTATGACTTATGCGCCTGTTTGATTACAGGAAAAAGGTTCGCCGAACTATGTCCGGGGGTCCGGCCGACCGCGTTCCCAACAACCAAGATTTAGATCCAGTCGGGGAGACGGGGACCAATGTAGAATCAAAGCCGGATTGCCCTTCGGCCGAGGGTTCAGACAATATGTACGTTACCAACTCGGAAGTAGAGAGCGCCATGAATCATCGGCGCTGCAGGGCTGTTTTACGAGACCCGAAGTTCTCGGACGAGGGATTTAATACCTTTAGCTCAGGCGATGCATACATCCGAGCTGCTCGAGACGGGCTTAGAAAAGCCACGAGGCAATATCTAACAGATGTGCAGGTAAGGTTACTTTGTCAAAAAGGATAGCCTATGCCAGTAGCCCCCGGGACTGAAAGCAGTTGGTACAACTGATTTAAGGACCGTTGTATGACCAGGTTCTTACAGAGAAGAACAACCTGATATCCCAAGAGCTGGAACAATGTCGGACGCAGCTAAATGCTGCTACCGCCAAACTAAAAGAGTTCAACAAGGCATCACCTGGTAATATTCCCCTCCAACGAGAAAATATACTTATATGCCCAGGATAATAATAGTCTTGCTTATACCATGACATAATGGTCAGGGGGACTTAAAGAGGCATTGGAAGTCGTGCAAGAGAATGAGCAAGAAGCCAAAAGGCTACAAGCTACAGGCGATCGTGTGCTGAAGCAGGCCATTATTGAGAAAAACCATCTCCAGGATTGCAAGACCCAGCTAGGCGAAGAGCTGAAAGATGTGCGGGCCCAGCTAGCCAATTCCGTGGAGGAAAACAAGAAGCTGCGAGGCGGCATATTCAGTATGTATCTGAACTATTTTGAAAGTAGTTCAGATATAGGAGAAACTGATGTAGCTATGATTGTAGGTATGTTAACGGGCCGCAATGAAGAGGAGGTCTCCGGATCATCGAGTGATCTGCTGCAAAAGCTATCGCAAGTGCACGAACAGGCGCGGCTGGCGATGTGAAGTGTTGCCAAGGCTCTATGGCCATCCGCCTCCCCTCCAGGAAGTATGGAGGAGCTTCTAGAGCTGTTTAAAGGGGCGCGGCGACGTATCTGGCTATGGAAAATATGTGCCTACCGAGAGGGTGCGCGAGAGGCTTGGGCCATGGTGAAAACTCGGTATACCAAGCTTGATCCTAATCACCTGGCGCGGGTTGGACCGGTAGGGTCGAATGGGGAAGAAATTCCCGTTAGTTTAGTATATGACCAAGTAGAGGTGGCCGCCAAATATTCCCAGCAGGATTGTAAATTAGATTGCTTGTTAGATGGTGTAGAGGCAGAAGTGTTTGAGTCCAAGTGACTATGTACTTTCCTCACCATGTGGAATTTCTAGCCGAATTGTATATCATTTGTCATGGAAGACCTTTTTGCTTCGACCTCCGGACCCGAAGGTGCGGAGTGCTTCCGAATACCGTCACGGTCGAATAGGCCGGGCTATGCGTGGAAAACTAAGCATAGGGGTCATAGGTTCTTGAACAGACAAGTTAGATCCGACTAGTTATGTTATATTACATAGAGATTGTAAGAAACATCTTCCAGGGAGAATAGTTCCGTTAAGGGTTCCTTTCCCTGGGTGTGCATGCATTAGTAGACATGTCCGAATTGTGATGTGAAAATCACAGTGTGTATGGCTTCTAGGGGTTCACAATGGAGTGAGTGCAAAAAATACTTTTCATCCACCGACCGAATATTCCCTTAAGAATGCTAGCTTTCGGCTTCACCCAGTCCGAGGTACACATCTAGATGACCTGGCAGTAACAATCGCAAAGGTGCTCCCTTTACCACCTAGCCGAACAATCGGGAATGTAGGGGTAAACACAGGAGCCAGGCAACCCAGCTTGGCCAAAACTTAAGTCATATCGATGCATATAATGGTGAAGAAAAGACATACGGGAAAAACGCGTATGTGTGATGAGCTTGATGCTTGGAAAGTAATATTAACAAGCTTCTGTGAAAGAAGCCCCCAGGTATAATGGGCGTACGTATGTAAAAAAGTGTACGTCAGCACTATTCGGTTGAGCCGAATGAGAGCTTTAAAGCGAAAAAAAGTTGTGTAAAAGGGGGAAAGAGTTACGGAAACTATAAGGGAGAAGGAGACTAACAAAGGGTTCAACGCTAGGCATGGAACCTTCGGAGTCTGGCCGCATTCCAGGGGTTAGGCTCTAGGCGATTGTCTGATGCGTCGCGAAGACGGTACGCTCCTCCGGTAAGAACTTCGTCAATTATGAAGGGACCCTCCCATATCGGCTTGAGTTTGTCCTTTTTCTTCTCCGGCAAGCGTAGAACGAGTTCGCCAACATTGTAAGTCTTGGCCCGTACTTCTCTGCTTTGATATCTCCGAGCCAATGTTGATAAAATGATGAACGGGCTTTGGCGACGTCGCGCTCCTCCTCCAGGGCATCTAGGCTGTCATGCCGATCCAACTCGGCCTCTTTCTCTTCGTACATACGCACTCGGGTGAGTCATGTATAATAACGCAGGGCAATACAGCCTCTGCACCGTACACCATGAAGAAAGGTGTGTATCCAGTAGTAAGGTTGGGAGTGGTCTGCAACCCCCAGAGTACGGAGTCGAGCTCCTCGACCCAATGCTTGTCTGATTCTTTCAAAGACCACACTAGTCTGGGTTTGATGCCACTCATAATAAGACCATTAGCTCGCTCGACTTGACCGTTTGTTTGCGGGTGGTAGACATAGGCGTAATCGAGCTTAATGCCCAGATTAGCACACCAGGTTTTCACCTATCAGATGTGAAATTCGAACCATTATCGGTGATGATGCTGTGCGGTACACCATAACAGTGTACCACATCAGATATAAATGCAATCACCGGTCCGGACTCGGCCGTTTTAACTGTTCTAGCCTCTATCCACTTGGTGAATTTGTCCACCATGACCAATAGATATTTTTTCTTATGGCTTCCCCCTTTAAGGGGTCCGACCATGTCCAAGCCCCAGACCGCAAAGGGCCATGTAATGGGGATTGTTTGTAGAGCGGTTGGGAGCAAATGGCTTTGGTTGGCGAAGAGTTGGCATCCGACACAGTGCTGGACGAGGTCCTGTGCGTCTGCCCGGGCCGTAGGCCAGTAAAATCCTGTACGGAAGGCCTTGCTGACAAGTGCCCGGGCTGCGGCGTGGTTCCCACCGAGACCGGCGTGAATTTCTGCCACGAGTTGCCGCCCCTCCTCCTCAGAGATACACCTTTGAAGGACTCTGGTAGTGCTTTTCTTGTAGAGCTCTCCTTCGTGAACTTTATAGGCCTTCGAATGCCGGACTATGCGGCGAGCCTCGTTCTGATCTTCTGGGAGCTCCTTCCTATTAAAGTAGGCCAAGAATGGTTCGGTCCATGGGGAAATTACTGCAATGATGAGGTGGGTCGATGGTGTTACTTTGGTGGTTGAGCCTCCGATGATATCGGCGTGTTCATTATCTGTGTTTGTGTTCGAAACTGGACTGTCGTTGCTATCTCCCCCTTGCCATACCATGGATGGCTTAAAGAGCCTTTCGAGGAAGATGTTAGGTGGGACGGGGTCGCTCTTAGCGCCGATGCGAGCCAGGACGTCTGCTGCCTGGTTACTTTCGCGGGCGATGTGATGAAATTCCAGTCCCTCGAACCGAGCCGACATCTTCAGAACGGCATTGTGATAAGCTGCCATCTTTGGATCTTTGGCATCAAAGTCTCCATTAATTTGGGATATTGCGAGGTTTGAGTCCCCGCGCACCTCCAGGCATTATATGCCCATTGATACGGCTATCCGGAGGCGGTGTAGCAAGGCCTCGTATTCGGCTGCGTTGTTGGAGTCTGTGTATAATATTTGGAGTACGTACTGGACGATATCTCCTGTGGGGGACGTTAATACGACGCCCGCCCCTAGCCCTGCCAACATCTTGGAGCCGTAAAAATGCATCACCCAGTTGGAATACGCGCCGTGCTCTTTAGGGAGTTCGGCTTCTGTCCATTCGGCGACGAAGTCAGCCAGAACCTGGGATTTGATGGCTCGGCGTGGTTTGTACGTGATGTCGAATGGCAGGAGCTCAATGGCCCATTTGGCAATCCATCCCCGTTGCATCCCGGTTGTTAATTATATCATTGAGGGGCACTTTGGAGGCCACCGTGATAGAGCACTCCTGAAAGTAGTGTCGCAATTTTCGAGATGCCATGAAGACTGCATATGCTATTTTTTGATAATGAGGGTACCGGGATTTGCATGGTGTGAGGACGGTGGACACGTAGTATACCGGCTTCTGGAGCGGAAATTTGTGTCCGTCCTGTTCTTGTTCGACGATGAGTACGACGCTCACCACCTGGTGTGTTGCCGATATGTATAAGAGCATTAGTTCGCCGACGTTTGGCGCGGCCAGGATTGGGTTGCGTGCCAGAAGGGCTTTTATTTCCTCCAGTCCGTCCGTCGCCGCGTCTGTTCACTCGAAGTTATCGGTGCGCCGTAGAAGGCGATAGAGTGGTAGCGCCTTTTCTCCCAACCTGGATATAAAGCGGCTTAAAGCTGCCACGCACCCAGCATGTTTTTGGATCTGCTTGAGTTCGGTTGGCGTAGCCAGTTGTGACAGAGCTCGTATTTTAGCTGGATTTGCTTCAATTCCTTTGTTGGAAACGATGAAGCCCAGTAGTTTTCCGGCGGGGACGCCAAAGACGCACTTTTCCGGATTAAGCTTGATGTCGTATGTGTGGAGGTTGTCAAATGTGAGACGCAAATCGTTTATTAGTGTTTCGACGTGTCTAGTTTTGATGAGGACGACGTCCACGTAGGCGTCCACTGTCTTGCCGATCTGTTTCTCGAGGCATGTTTGGATCATGCGTTGGTTGGTGGCGCCGGCATTCTTGAGCCCGAAAGGCATGGTGTTGAAGCAGAACGGCCCGTATGGTGTAATGAATGTCGTTGCGGCTTGATCGGACTCCTTCCTTTTGATTTGATGGAAATATGCATCAAGGAAGCACAGCGAGTCGTGACATGCAGTAGCATCGATGATTTGATCAATGCGAGGAAGAGGGAAGGGATCCCTAGGGCAAGCCTTGTTGAGGTCTTTAAAATCGACGCATAGGTGCCAGGATTTATCCTTCTTTGGTACCATTACCAAGTTTGCCAGCCAGTCCGGATGTTTAATGTCTTTGATGAATCCGGCCTCGATGAGTTTGGCTAGCTCCTCCCCCATAGCTTGTCGTTTGGGTTCGAAAAAGCGCCACAGAGTTTGCTTGACCGGCTTATATCCCTTTAGTATGTTGAGGCTATGTACGGCCAACTCGCGCGGGATTCCTGGCGTATCAGAAGGATGCCAGGCGAATATGTCCCAGTTTGCGCGCAGGAAGTCTCGTAGTGCGACATCGACTGCAGGGCTGAGTTGCGCTCCGATAGACGCTGTCTTCTTCGGGTCTGTTGGGTGGACCTGAAATTTGACTATTTCTTCTGCTGGCTTGAAGGAGGTGGATTTGGGTCATTTATCCAGGATTACATCGTCCTTATCTACGGTGGAGCGTAGTGCGGTTAGTTCTTCGGCCGCAAGGGCCTCAGACAATGCCTCGAGGGCCAAGGATGCGGTTTTGTTCTCGGCGCGGAGTGCTATGTCCGGATCGCTGACAAGGGTGATTATTCCATTAGGCCCGGGCATTTTTAGCTTCATATACCCATAATGAGGTATGGATTGAAAGCGCATGAAGGCCTCTCGCCCTAACAGGGCGTGGTACCCACTGTTGAAAGGGGCCACCTGGAAAGTTATTTCTTCGGACAGATAATTCTCCGGCGTGCCGAACACCACATCAAGTGTATTTTTTCTGCACACCAAGCTTCCCGGCTGGAAATGATACCTCGAAAGGTTGTGCTGCTTTTCTCGATGCGGCTCCTGTCTATTTCCATCTTGTGGAGTGTGTCCTCGTAAATGAGGTTTAGTCCGCTGCCACCGTCCATGAGGACTTTTGTAAGTCGGAAGCCGTCCACGATGGGACTAAGGACTAGGGCAGCTGGCGCTCAGACTGTTCTGTATTTAGGTTCATCACTGGCGTTAAAGGTTATGGCCATGTCGTTCCAGGGGTCAATTGCAGCGACCTGGCAAACTTTGGCGAGATCGCGCAGGGCCCTTTTATGCTTGTTGTTTGAAGCGAATGTCTCGAAGACTGTCAATATTCTATTGTCGTTGTTTGCTAGAGGGTATTGTTCTGGGGTGTCCTTGAGAAGGATGTCCTCGCCACTCTTGGCTACCTGCCGAAGTATCCAACATGCTCTAAGGCTGTGGGTTGCCACGGTATCCGGCGTCGTGTGTATTTTGCATGGGCCATTGAGCCGTCCCTCCAGAATGGTGCCGCGCAACGTAATGGGTTTATGTTTTTTGACTGTTCGGCTGGGCGTGCCACGGGGGTGCGTCCTTTTCGCCTGTAGGGGGAGTCCTGATGGTTCCCAGTAGGCTACCTGAGTTTTCCAGGCGCTTTCCATCGCGATGTACTTTTGTACGATAGTTGCTAGGTCAGCGAACTTTGGTATGCGGTGGCGATTGATGGCGTTAAGGATACCTTCGTCCGCGCAGTTGTTGCAGAATGTTGCTATCGTGTCTTCGTCGCGGCAGTCTTTTACCTTGTTTTTAACGAGGAATCTAGCCCAGAAGTGGTGGACAGCTTCCTGAGACTGTTGTTTGATGCTCCTGAGAGCGTCTATGTCCGGGTGGGTGGGTGGAATTGAATCCGAAACCTGACCCGATTTTGGATCCGGAGTTTGGAGGTCTACCGACCCGGGTAGTTCAGACTCCGGGATATCAACTGATTTTTTAGGCTCGTCATCCGACTCTATGTTCGGACGAAGAGACATGCTTTTCTGCCGGAAAATATCCGACTCTTGAGGATCGACGATCCGAACATAGTTCGTCTTCAATATAGTGGAGGAGTTGCTCCGCTCCTCGGCTACCGATATCTGATGGGTGATCGGTGGAGTTTTAATTTCTCTCTGGTCGGGTTTAAGACCGACCTGATCGTAGTCTGTAGCGACCCCCAAGGCGGCCATGCGATCCAGGAGTTCGTTCAACGACAATAACTCCATTGGATCCATGCGGGCGGAGTATTCGGCACCGACGTGGAGGCGATTTTCCATGACTTGAGAGGTCATCGTCGGCTTAAGGGCCGAGCCGGCGGTCATGACGAAGCTGCCGAGTCGGAGGGTCTGGCCTGGGGCCAGGGCTCCTCCGGAGATGATATTCCCCTTGACAACAAGGCAAGCCATCAACCCTCTTGGCGACGGCATAGTGGAACTCTCAATGAAAGCACCAATGTCGGTGTCAAAACCGGCGGATCTCGGGTAGGGGGTCCCGAACTGTGCGTCTAGGATCGATGGTAACAGGAGACGGGGGACACGATGTTTACCCAGGTTCGGGCCCTCTCTATGGAGGTAATACCCTACTTCCTGCTTGATTGATCTTGATGAATATGAGTGTTACAAGAGTTGATCTACCATGAGATCGTAATGGCTAAACCCTAGAAGTCTAGCCTATGAATAGATGGTAATGAGTACCCCTATCCGGACTATGCTCTTCGGTTTATATAGGCACCGGAGAGATCTAGGGTTACATGGAGTCGGTTACATAAGAGGGAATCTTCATAATCAGTCGCCTAGCTTGCCTTCCACGCCAAGTAGAGTCCAATCCGGACATGGGTATAGTCTTCGGCCTTCATGTCTTCACAGCCCATCAGCCCGGCCCATGGATATCAGGCCGGAGGCCCGAGGACCCCTTAATCCGGGACTCCCTCAACTGGACCCTAACCTCTTCTATGCTTCTTCCTCAAATTCTATCTATCCAAATCATATGCATTCTATTGAAACCGTCGAATGTCTTCTCTGCGTCCTTGTCAGCAGAAGATACAGAGACAAACATTGAATCTGTTTTAAATGCTCAATCCTTATTGCCTGAAACCCGAAGAAGCCGGAACGACCACCCGATAGTCCAGGCGTGCGTGGGAACATGGAACAACTTCCAATGTGTTGCATGTTCGCCACGTGTCCCTCGGATGTGAACCACCAGGGGCACCTGCGTAATTGCGATGTGTTGTCCCTCTCCCTATAAATGCACATCACATCACGGTCAAAATCTTTCTTCCACCTCTCCACCTAGAATAGCGCCAACGCTAGCTCTCGACAACGCCGGCGACAAAGCGCTTAGCTGCTGCGACCTCACCGACGCTGTCCTCACGCCGGCCGCGGACCTCGTCTTCTCCGCCGCCGCCGTAGGTGTCCTCCATCGCCAAGTTAGGGCACGGAAGATGGAACTGCTCGGCCTCCTGTCTACTCCGTCTAGCAGTTCTTCGTGTGGTAATTCAAACTCACTTTTTACTGCCTTTTTGACCCGATAGATTCATCTTTCTTCACCAAAAGTGGTTTCTGTGGCCACAAATTTGGATCTATCCTGTTCTGCATCTCATAATATGCCTAGTATATTCACTTATGCTTCACACATAGTTAGATTCCTCACTTGTACCTATTCTTGGATTCGTACGTATCTGGAACCAACTCTCAACATATAAGTGAATGTCTTCGCGCTATGAGGTCAATGTCTTCTAAACTGATTTATCTTCAAAATCTTCTGAGAATGCATATGACCTCTTCCACTTCCCTCGCATCTCTAATGCTCTCACAGGTACATGTCCGTGGGAGAATCCTTGGTTCTCATAGTCTGCATTCATTTGCAGAATTCTTACAGCATCACATCAATTCTCCCGAAGCTAGTTCCTGTCTGACCAGCAGACGGAAGCCTTTGCAAGTTTTGAAGCCTTTCAGTCTGAACTTCATGGCAACAGAAAAGTCCGCAAGGAAGGGCGGCAGACAGCCGTGGGAATACATCGAAGGATCTGCCACCAGACCTCTATGAGCTGTACAAGACAGATCGAGAAGAGGATTACAATCAGCGCAAAACACGAATCCAATATATTGGGCCGAGCAATGGTTCAAATACAGGTTCGTGACCCAGGAATATGCTGAGAAGAATGCCATCAAGAGATCCTGGGGAGATATCTTGTACAAAAATCTTCCACCCAGGTCTAGAACTGAAGCCATTGATCAAGGCTTCTATCCTTGCATGCTATGCGGACCACAGCCAGAAAACACTGACCCATCTTCTCTGCTATGGTGTCGTGACGACAATCTATTCAAGCGCAACTACAAGTTTGCCAAGGACTCTGCTGCGAAGAACAAGAAGTCGCTGGGATTAGACTTCAACCCCGGTCCCTGTGCTCCTCGTGCCGATGGCACACACGATGCTGAACCCAATATCGTTGGGCCCTTCTACAACCTCGAGGGCCTCATAACTCACATTATGGTTCAAGGTGCAGAAGTGGAGCACTCAGCTGATGACGCTGACTTTGATGAAGCGCCTGCTCCACCACCACTGAAGCAGAAGAAACCCAAGGCTTCAAAGCTCTCCTCCGCACCAAGAGCTTCGCGTGCGAAGCCTCTGGTCACTGCTCCTCCTGCACCAAGTGTGCATTCTAAAGATCTCTCTCGCATCTCCAAGACAGAGAAGAAGAAGAAGAAGAATCCCATGCAAACTACTGGTCAAGCACTGACCCTGGCCGCTGTTCTGAGGAATGAGAACGAAGCCATTGATCTGTCTAGTGATGACGATCTTGGCGATGATGCTCTTGAGCTGCTGATAAAGAGCAAGCAAGAGGCAGAAATCTTCAACGATCTTCCCCTTTTCGATGTGGACATCCTGAACAAGTTCATTGATGAATGGTTTGATAGCCCAAACCTCAGCTTTGATGATCTTCATGAGGCAATTGCCTGCATCTGGCTCAAGACTTCTTCATGAGGCAATTGCCTGCATCTGGCTCTGACCTCTTTGGTCTGAAGTTCTACGCTCCATGGGTTATGCGCCTTATCAAGCTTCATTCAGTTGTCAACTATCATCCCTCTGCACGCAACCATATGATATTCTTGCCAGAGGTTGATATGTCTATTGAAGCCATCTACCTAGAGCCTGCCAAAGAGCCTATTTATCTTCACAATGCTGATCACCAAAGCTTCACACAGCCCATTGAAGGAGTTCAGGCCGTCACTCGTGTTTATCCTTTGGCTGGCAATACACGTGCACCTCACCATGCCCATACTGAAGCCACTGAAAGCACTATTGCTCAAAGGCCTCGGAAGTGATCTCGTGTTCTCAATGACCGAGAGCTTCTCGTTGCCCTGCATCAAAAACAGGATAAGCATCACTTCTGGCTGAAGCGACAGATGCAGAGCCTCTTGGTGGATGTCAACTGCATTCGCAATCTTGCCACCAAGAATGCTTTTGTCACACATGAGACCTGTAGGAGGTCATCGAAGAGTCTCACATTGCTCAGTGCTGAAGCTGATCTTCAAGACGATGGCTTCACTGAAAGATTGAAGTTTGATTCCACTCCTCCCAGGAATGCTGTCTTGCGTAGGACTCCCTCACTTGAAGACTCTGACTATTCCTCCTCAGCTGCAACTGTTAATGCCAGAGTCATTGATGACCAAGATGATGCTACTTCACCACCTCCAACTTCGGCGCATATCGACACTGCACCAAGTTCTTCTGCACCACCAAACCTCAACGTCGACCCTGCTGCTCACCTACTCCTCATGGGAACGAGTAGAGGCTCTATGTCTTCAAACCTTTTTGGTCCTTACTAACAAAAGGGGGAGAAGCAAATGAGTTGATAGTCTTCAAGCGGGTCCATATCGGCGGTTGCTATACTTTTGCCAAGTGTTTACAACTCTCGTTTTCGATACATTTGGTTCTTTGAGTTGTAACACTTAAACTTGATGGTCGTCTGCTACTTTTTCTGCTATTCTGTAATGCGATGATAAATTCCGCATATGCCATGATAAATCCTGCACGAAGTCATATTGCAGACGTCCATTTTTCATTATGCATGTCATAATCTTCGTTATATCTTCTCATGCATGATGAATTGCCTTCATAACTTCAAGAGGATCTCCACAAGTACAACCTGCCATGTGCATTTGCATTCCAAAAGCAAACTACTTATATGCACATATTCAGGGGGAGCCTTTTTTCTACTTATGAAGACAATACCTTAATCCTTTACAATTTCACATACTTTTATCCCCATTGAAAACTTCAACCAGTTTGTCATCAATCACCATAAAGGGGGAGATTGTAAGTACATCTAGTGCCACCCCTAGTTGGTTTTGGAGTATTGACGACAAACTTGGTTGAGGGACTAATGTGTTTGTGAGAATTGCAGGATAACACAGGTAGTAGCCCCTCATTGATTCGGTTTACCTACTGGAGATGACCCCAAGAAATGTGTGAAGACATTGAAGACAATGGTGGTATGTGAAGATATTCACATCGAAGACTATGACATGAGAAGACATCGCATGAAGACTTTGGAGCGCGAAGACATAGTTGTTCCGTAGTTTCATTTTCTTCTTTTTTGAGTCATAGGAACCACCGTACTGTTAAGTGGGGTCCAAGTGAAAAAAGTCAGAGTGACTGAAGTGATGCTCAACCAAATCCTATGTCTTCGAGCGAAGACAATGAGAGCAAATCTTATCCAGAGCTGGATGAGTCAGCTTTACTTGTAGCCCAAGTCAAGCTGGCGCGTGTGTTTGAAATCCGACCGTTGGAACACATGTCAGTTCCTTAGTGACCCAGGGTCATTTCGGACAAATCAGGTCGGTTTGCCTAGTGGCTATAAATAGCCCACCCCCTACACCATAAATTGGTGGCTGCTCAGAGTTAGTGCACGGCTTTTGTCATTTGAGAGCAACCCACCTCCGAAGCTTTTGAGAGAGAGAAATCCTTGTGAGGACAAAGCCCAAACACCCAGAGCCAAAGAGTGTTAGGCATCACTGAAGTCTTTCTGTCCGCGTGACCTGAAGACTTGTTACACTTGAGGACTGTGAATCCTCCAGCCGGTTAGGTGTCGCGTTCTGAGCATCCAAGAGTCATTGTGGATCGCCGGTGAACGAAGTTTGTGAAGGTTTGGAAGTCTACCTTGAATACTTACCGGAGTGATTGGGTGAGAACTGGGTGTCCTTAGCTCAAGGGGTATAAGGTGAAGACACGGTCTTCTGAGTTAAATCTCAGCCTCCCTAACTAGATGTACAGTTGTCACAGCAACTGGAACTGGTCCAACAAATCCTTGTCCTCACCAAGCGACTGGTTCTATCTTCTCCCTCTCTTTATTTACAGTTTGACTTCATGAAGTCATTGCCTGCCTGTGTTACCTGTTTGACTTCACTGTGTGACTTCTATTGTTGTTTGGCTTCACACTATCTTCCATCCTGATCATTTCTACCTAGCTGCTATTAGTCTTCGTGCTTTCACTTCATTGAATACTTGACTATGGCCGGCCTAGTGTAGTCTACCTTCCGCTGCATGTTAATAGGTTCATTTCTATCGTTTGTCTTCGAAACTCCCATGTTTTGAAGACTTTCTTAAAAATCGCTTATTCACCCCCCCCTCTAGTCGATAACTAGCACTTTCACTGCGGTAACCCGCTGCTGGAGGAGGAGCAATTTAGTGCGAGCAGAGGCCAGCTCGGCCTGCACAAAAACCAGGGCGGCGGCAGTAGCTTTCTCACGCTGCTCCATCTCCACCAACCTCGACCTCAAGACAGATCTCCGGGCGTCGGCTCCAGCTCCCTCAAGCTCGCGAGCCTCTGCCACCTCGCTGTCGACCCCCTCTTGAATCCTCGCCTCGCGCGCGTTAGCGGCATCTTTCGCTTGGGCAACCAGGCGCTCCCGCGTCTCCAACCTCTCGAGCTCAAGGCTTTGCTCCGTGGCTTCCGACACCGTCGCCTCCTCACGCTTCCGGATCTCTTCTTCCTCAGCAGGCGCTTCCTTCATCGACGCCAGGGCGGCCCAGCGTGCCTCCACCTGTTGCTCCAAGGAGGCATTCAAGGCTAGGAGCTCTCGCCTGCGCTCCTCTACGATCGCGCGGCGACGATCGGCCTCCCTGGCCTCCTCCAAGGCTCGGGCACTAGCTTCTCGCGAGGTCGCCAGGGATGCCTCGGCCTCCACATTGGCATGCTCATGCTGGAGGCGCCCGAAGTTGATGGCTACCTTCAGGTGACGCCACTCCTCCTTGAGCCGAAGGCCCTCGGCCTCAAGATGCGTGTCGACATTCGCGAGTTCTCCGCCAAGCCGCCTCATCGCACCCATCGCCTCCTGGAAGAGTTCGTAGTGGATGACACTTCACTCACGCTCAAGCTCGAATGCACGGCCAGGCACGTCTCCCGCGACAGGGGGTGCTGAAGAGGCCTGAAGCGGCGCATGCCCTCCCAGCAGGGGGCTGGGGGCTGGCGCTTCCCCGACCACCATCCGGAGCCTAGCAGAGGCCAGGATGGGTGGAGGCCCGCTACCCGAAGAAGAGGCCAAGATCGAAGTCATCCAACCACCATCCACAACCAGAGGGGGAGCCCTTGGCACGTCGGTCGCAAACCGAGCAAGGCCGTGAAGGAAAGATGGCAAAGGCGCGGGCTTGAGGCGCACTGCAGGCAGGCTCACTTCTCCAGTTGCCCCCACGCCGGGGGCGTCGCGTAGGCTTGTGGCACTCAAGGCTAGCGAAGGAGTTGAGGCAAGAGGAGGTTGCTTCTCAGGAGATTTCACGGCCTTGGCAGAAGGGATCCTGAAAAGCCACCGTCAGGAAGGGAAGCGGCATTCGAAGAATCACAGAGATAAGGTACTTACTCATCTATGGTGATGTATTTCCTATGCTTCAACAGCCGGACGGTGCCGCTACTGCAGCTTGGAGACCCCTTCCTTTTGCGGAGCTCCGTGAAGTCCACGCGGAACTGGCCCAGGCGTTGCACGTGGGGACCAGCGCGGCGCGCGGCTGGTGAAGCACTCAAGGAGGCGACTTCAGGAGCGTCAGGCTGGAGAGAACCACCGGGCTCTGCCTCACGACAACCAGCCGAGGCCTCAGGAGCCTCGGCCTCAGGGGCAGCGGACTGCGTCGCCTCCTCAACTGCCACCCCAGAGCTAGGATCAGGGGTTCTAGAGGATGACACCTCGGGAGCCTCAGGCAGCATTGACACCTCGGCACCCGCACCCCAGGACTCCAGCGATGCTCGCTCCCTTGCGTCCATTCTTGGGGTGAGATCGGCGCTGGTCGCGAGAAGAGGAACCACGAGGATGGGGTTCTCGCGGGGCCCTTCAAGGCCGGAGGGATGCAGCCCCCACTCGTCGAAAGGGGGCATGCGCTCCACAAATTCCACCTTGTTCGAGCAGTGGTACAGCAGGCAACTCTTCCCCGACATGTCATCTAGCAATGGGACACCCGTCAGGACCTCGAGCACCGTTTGTCGCGCCTCCCGAGGGAGCCCGGACTCCTGAAGTCTCATATGGTCCTCGCTGCTGAGCAAGGCCCACATTGGCCGGGAGTGGCGCTGAAGCGGAGCAACCCGGCGCCGGACGAACTCCCTCACCACCATAGGCGCAGTCACGCCGCGGTCTTTCAGCCTCTTCAGCCTGAGCCAGACGGGGACAAGGCGCGGATCGGCGAGCCTTTGGTGGCACCAACCAGAGTTGGGAATGGCGGGCGCCGACGGAGAAGAGAGCAGGGGGCTAAACACTCCGACATCAACAAATATCCACCGTGTCCGGAACTCGCTCGTGGATGGCGGAAGCTCAAAATCGATCCCTGTGCCGGCAGTCGCCGCCACGGCCTGGAAGCTCAGGCATCCTGAGCTCTGTCGGGGGTCAATCAGGTGCAGCAAGAATAAGTGGCGGAGAAGGGCCACGGAAGGAGAAATGCCCACCATGGCCTCGCAAACAAAGGCAAAGATAGCGAGAAGGGTCACGGATTGAGGATCAAGGTGCAGCATGTGGATCTGATGATGTGCAAGCACTGCGACTAAGAAGGCAGAAAAAGGAGGAACCAGGCCAGCCCAGAGGTTGTCGATGAAGAATGGAACCTCGGTGGCCGTCCTATCGACATGAGCTCGAGATGCAGGCCAGGCCACCGTTCTCCCCCACTCATTGAAGCTGGAGGCGAGCATGGGGCGCACCTTATCCATGGCTTCTTGGTTGAGCACCAGTGACCTGCCAACGACAGGCCCAATAGCCGGGCATGACTCGACGGAGGATAGGGGACTCTTCCCTTTCTCCGCCTGGTCCCGCACCATGGCGATGGGAGGATTGATCTTAGATCGGATCGGGAGAAGAGGATGAGCTTCGAGGAAGCGGAAGGATGGGGGAGTGCGCCGCAACAACAGGAGGAAAACCGTGTAGACCGCAGTGGCCGCCTAGCCCGACGGGTATCAAGGCAGCAATGGGGAAGCGGAGACGCCCACGTCCAATCAAACGCCACGCGTCGACCAGGGTCGCAGGCTATTGGGGCCCGCGGCGCTCCGCACTTGCCCTTTGGCTTCGCCTCGAAGCGAAGCCTGAGCGTGCCTTGGGCCCGGGGGCTACTGTCGGCATTCTGGGAACAGGGGTCCCCAGACTTGCCTGCCTGCGGCCCACGTCGTGGCTCCGCAAGCGGGCCCGTACGGCCTATCTTCACCAGCAAGCACTCAAGACCCTCGCGAGGCGGGTGACACAAGACCTCCTCAGGAGCGGCCTCGCCAGGCTGGCTCGCGAGGGGCGGAGAGATCAAGGCAAGGCAAACCTCGCGAGGTTCTCATGACGTGAGCCATGACGACCAAGGCCAGGCGGGTGCCAGGAGGGCGCCAGCGCGCACAGTGTCCTTGCTTCCACTTTGGTGCTAAGGACGCAAGCGCAGACGAGGAGTTCCGAGGCATCAGGCAAAGGTTTCCATATCGGTGCAACGAGACCAAGAGCAGTAGGACGGCAAGACGGAGGTCACCGTGGAGCCCAAGACGGCGTCACCACCAGAGCCTTTGGCGGGCGAAGACTAATTTTGTCAGGATAAGGTATACTAGGTGTCCCCTTTCAAATTGGCCGTTGTTGGCTCCCTTCCCGCTCAATATTTGGGAAGAGGACTAGGGCCTCTATAAATAGGACTAGCCACCACCGTAGGAACCATCTCCTCTTGGATCGGATCCTCACCTACCAGAACTCACTCAAGCGATCCTCTCACTCACCAAGCACAAGAACACCTCTCCTCAGGAGGCTGTTCTTCCCCTTGTACTGTTCATCCTCAGCCCAAGAGGCAATCCACCACCACCACACTGGAGTAGGGTATTACACCACAATGGTGGCCCGAACCAGTATAAATCTTGTGTCTCGTGTGTTGAGAGTTCGTCGTGCTTAGCCTAGAGATCGTGAAGCGTGTGAGGGCGTGATCGGTGAGGGGGAGATCTTCGCGCGCACCCCAGTGTTCGAACCTTAAGGGTTTTGCCGGAACCCGAAATCCGACAAGTTTTACCGAGGAGAAGACCACGATGAAAATGTTGAGTGGCTCTCATATGAATAACTGTTGAACTAATAAAGAGCCCATTTTACCTTGTCTTCTCCCGTTGAATAAAACGTTTGCAGATTCCAGCTTAGTCCATGGCACCCTTGCACTATTATTATTTTCATATCATTCAGTCGTGCAAGCGAAAGGCAATAATGACGATATTCGATGAGCTGGCCATGGCAAAGAGAAACTGGTATGAACTCGACTTGTTCTTGTTGTGTAAATATGTTTAACCTAGTGCCCATGATTTAGCCCATTATGATTAAACATGTTTGCAATGACAATTAGAGATTATAGTTTCTCATGCCATGCATAAGTAGCTGGGAGTCAATAATGATTTATCTTGGATATCAACATAGCGTTAAGATGATTATGATGTAGTATGATGATATGGTATCCTCCTCTGAATGTTCGAGTGGCTTGACTTGGTACATGTTCATGCATGTAATTGAATCAAAACTAACATAGCCTCTATGATATTTATGTTCATGGTGTTCATATCCTACTCATGCTAATGTCCAATGTTGCTTATGCATAATGCCTGGTCATGATCATTGTTGCTCTCTAGTTGGCCGCTTCCCATTCTTAAATTGCTAGCCTTTGCCTGTACTAAGTGGGAAGTGGGAATTCTGCTTGTACATCAAAACCTTGAACCCAAAATTATTCCAGATGAGTCCACCATACCTACCTATATGCGGTATTACCCTGGCATCCTAAGTAAATTTGCATGTGCCACCTCTAAGAACTTCTAAAAAATTATCCATTTTGTGTGCATGGATAGTTCATGGAACGACAGGAGGTGGTCGATATCTTCCGTGCTAAGCATGTTATCCTTAGGTCGAGTGTTTATTCTCTCGCCATCGCACGAGGAAATGGGCGGTAATAGGGATGCCCAGTCCCAAACTGCAAAATACAAAAAAGAGTTCATCTCTTGAATAATCAAACAAAAAACTCCCAATGGAGTTAAAACCTTTACTTTCCGCTTGGGGACCGCCACTAGCGTGCTTAGCATGGAAGATGTTGATAACTGATGGTCGTGAAGTGAATGAGAAGGAGGCATGTCTCAAAAATATCATTTATCTCTGTTTTAAAAACTGAGCTCTAGCACCTCCGCAAATCACTGCTTCCCTCTGCGAAGGGACTTTCTATTTACTTTTATATTGTGTCACCACCTTCTAATAAACAAGCGCCAGAAACTGAGTAGAGCACAACGGTCATGATTTATGCACTGTGCATAGCTAATGTTGGGTGCAGCATGACTGGATCTTTTCTACCATGAATTACAATGTTTAGTCGCTGCTTGAACTTTGGAGGTGCTCTGCATTTTTGTTTTGCAGTCTCTGAAAGGGCTAGCGAGATACCATTATTTTCATATTATATCATGGTTGTTTTTGACAACGTGTTGCCATTTGAGATATCTTATTATTGCTCGCTAGCTGATTGTGTTATTGATATGAGTCATTATAATCTTTAAATGTTATTGTTGACATGGTTAGTTATAACGTTGGCTGAAAACCTAGGTGTTGTTTAAGCTTATTTATGCAAACAAGAGCAAAAGACTTCGTAAAAGTTTTTCTTTCTCACTTTCAGTTTATCAACTGAATTGCTTGAGGACAAGCAAAGGTTTAGGCTTGGGGGAGTTGATACGTCTCCAACGTATATACTTTTTATCAAGCTTTTCCTCTTGTTTTGGACTCTAATTTGCATGATTTGAAGGAACCTAACCCCGGAATGACGTTGTTTTCAGCAGAACTACCATGGTGTTGTTTTTGTGCAGAAATAAAAGTTCTCGAAATGGAACGAAACTTTGCGAGGATTTTTTATATCAATAATAAGAATTTCTGGAGCCAAGACCCACTAGAGAGGGGCCCCTGGTTGGGCACAACCTACCAGGGCATGCCCCCCTCTCCTGGTGTACCCACCTAGTGGCCCCACTGCTGACCTCCCTGATACTATAAATTCACATTATTCCATACAGAAATCTGGGAGAAAGAATTATCGCGATCCACGAGACGAAGCCGCCGCCAAGCCCTGTTCTTCCTCGGAGGGCAGATCTGGAGTCCGTTCGGGGCTCCGGAGAGGGGGATCTTCGTTCTTCGTCATCACCAACCCATCTCCGTCGCCAATTCCATGATGCTCCCCACCGGGAGTGAGTAATTCCTTCGTAGGCTCGCTGGTTGGTGAGGAGTTGGATGAGATTCATCATGTAATTGAGTTAGTTTTGTTAGGGCTAGATCTCTTCTACCATGAATTACAATGTTCAGTCGCTGCTTGAACTTTGGAGGTGCTCTGCATTTATGTTTTGCAGTCTCAGAAAGGGCTAGCGAGATACCATTATTTTCATACTATATCATGGTTGTTTTGACAACGTGTTGCCATTTGAGATATCTCATTATTGCTCGCCAGCTGATTGTGCTATTGATATGAGTCATTATAATCTTTAAATGTTATTGTTGACATGGTTAGTTATAATGTTGGCTGAAAACCTGGGTGCTGTTTAAGCTTATTTATGCAAAAAAGAGCAAAAGACTTCGTAAAAGTTTTTCTTTCTCACTTTCAGTTTATCAACTGAATTGCTGGAGGACAAGCAAAGGTTTAAGCTTGGGGGAGTTGATACGTCTCCAACATATATACTTTTTCTCTTGCTTTTCCTCTTGTTTTGGACTCTAATTTGCATTATTTGAATGAAACTAACCCCGAACTGACGCTGTTTTCAGCAGAACTACCATGGTGTTGTTTTTGTGCAGAAATAAAAGTTCTCAGAATGGAACGAAACTTTGCGAGGATTTTTTATATCAATAATAAGAATTTCTGGAGCCAAGACCCACTAGAGAGGGGCCCCTGGTTGGGCACAACCCACCAGGGCGCCCCCCTCTCCTGGTGTACCCACCTGGTGGCCCCACTGCTGACCTCCCTGATACTATAAATTCACATTATTCCATACAAAAATCTGGGAGAAAGAATTATCGCGATCCACGAGACGAAGCCGCCGCCAAGCCCTGTTCTTCCTCGGGAGGGCAGATCTGGAGTCTGTTTGGGGCTCCGGAGAGGGGGATCTTCGTTCTTCGTCATCACCAACCCATCTCCATCGCCAATTCCATGATGCTCCCCACTGGGAGTGAGTAATTCCTTCGTAGGCTCGCTGGTTGGTGAGGAGTTGGATGAGATTCATCATGTAATCGAGTTAGTTTTGTTAGGGCTAGATCTTTTCTACCATGAATTACAATGTTTAGTTGCTGCTTGAACTTTGGAGGTGCTCTGCATTTATGTTTTGCGGTCTCAGAAAGGGCTAGCGAGATACCATTATTTTCATATTATATCGTGGTTGTTTTGACAACGTGTTGCCATTTGAGATATCTTATTATTGCTCGCCAGCTGGTTGTGTTATTGATATGAGTCATTATAATCTTTAAATGTTATTGTTGACATGGTTAGTTATAACGTTGGCTGAAAACCTAGGTGTTGTTTAAGCTTATTTATGCAAACAAGAGCAAAAGACTTCGTAAAAGTTTTTCTTTCTCACTTTCAGTTTATCAACTGAATTGCTTGAGGACAAGCAAAGGTTTAAGCTTGGGGGAGTTGATACGTCTCCAACGTATATACTTTTTCTCACGCTTTTCCTCTTGTTTTGGACTCTAGTTTGCATGATTTGAAGGAACCTAACCCCGGAATGACGGTGTTTTTAGCAGAACTACCATGGTGTTGTTTTTGTGCAGAAATAAAAGTTCTCGGAATGGAACGAAACTTTGCGAGGATTTTTTTATATCAATAATAAGAATTTCTGGAGCCAAGACCCACTAGAGAGGGGCCCCTGGTTGGGCACAACCCACCAGGGCATGCCCCCTCTCCTGGTGCGCCCAGGTGGGTTGTACCCACCTGGTGGCCCCGTCGCTGACCCCCTGATACTACAATTTCACATTATTCCAGAAAAAAATCAGGGAGAAAGAATTATCACGATCCACGAGACGGAGCCGCCAAGCCCTGTTCTTCCTCGGGAGGCAGATCTGGAGTCCGTTTGGGGCTCCGGAGAGGGGGATCTTCGTTCTTCTTCATCACCAACCAATCTCCATCGCCAATTCCATGATGCTCCCCACCAGGAGTGAGTAATTCCTTCGTACGCTCGCTGGTCGGTGAGGAGTTGGATGAGATTCATCATGTAATCGAGTTAGTTTTGTTAGGGCTTGATCCCTAGTATCCACTATGTTCTTAGATTGATGTTGCTATGACTTTGCTATGCTTAATGCTTGTCACTTTGGGCCCGGGTGCCATGAACTCAGATCTGAACCATTTATGAATTCATCATTATATCCATGTTTTAGATCCGATCTTGCAAGTTATAGTCACCTACTACGTGTTATGATCTGGCAACCCAGAGTGTCATCAACCGGGCCCACTCCGGTGATGACCGTAGTTTGAGGAGTTCATGTATTCACTATGTGTTAATGCTTTGTTCTGGTTCTCTATTGAAAGGAGGCCTTAATATCCCTTAGTTTCCAATATGGACCCCGCTGCAACGGAAGGGTAGGACAAAAGATGTCATGCAAGTTCTTTTAATAAAGCACGTATGACTATTTACGGAATACATGCCTACATTATATCGATGAATTGGAGCTAGTGTCGTATCGCCCTAGGTTATAACTGTCACATGATGAATATCATCCAACAAGTCACCGATCCAATGCCTATGAATTTATCCTTATTGATCTTGCTGTGTTACTATTGCTGTCATCACTGTTACACTTTCTACAAATTACTGCTATCACTGTTACTGTTACCGTTACTACTGTCACCACTATCAAAACTATCATATTACTATTGTACTTATCACTTTGCTACAGATAATTAATCTCCAGGTGTGGTTGAATTGACAACTCAGCTGCTAATACCTTCAAATATTCTTTGGCTCCCCTTGTGTCGAATCTATAAATTTGGGTTGAATACTCTACCCTCGAAAACTATTGCGATCCCCTATACTTGTGGGTTATCATACCTTTCCCTATTAGGATAAAGGAACATGCTAAAGTTTCAACTGTGGTTAACAAAAGCTATATTAGAACACCTACACCTGATGAAAAAATTAAAGTAGAACCTAGTATTGCTATGGTTAAAGATCTCTTGGAAGAAGATATGGATGGGCATGTTATTTACTTCTGTGAAGAAGCTGCTAGAATTGCCAAACCTGGTAAAAAGGATAAACATAGACCTGTTGTTGGCATTCCCGTCATCTCAGTTAAAATAGGAGATCACTGTTATCATGGTTTATGTGACATAGATGCTAGTGTGAGCGCTATTCCTTACACCTTATATCAAGAAATTATGAATGACATAGCACCCGCAGAGATAGAAGACATAGATGTTACTATTAAACTTGCTAATAGAGACACTATATCACCAATTGGGATTGTTTGAGATGTTGAAGTCTTGTGTGGGAAAATAAAATACCCTACTGATTTTATTGTTCTTGGTTCCCCACAAGATGAATTTTCTCCCATTATCTTTGGTAGACCTTTCTTGAACACAGTTAATGCTAAAATAGATTGTGAGAAACAAACTATCGATGTTAGTTTTGGTGATGAATCTCACAAGTTTAATTTTTCCAAGTTTAGTAGAAAACTTCATGAAAAAGAATTGCCTAGTAAAGATGAATTAATTGGTCTTGCTTCCATTGATGTGCCTCCTACTGATCCACTAGAACAATATTTGCTAGACCACGAAAATGATTTACATATGCATTAAAGAAATGAAATAGATAAGATTTTCTTTGAACAACGTCCTCTACTTAAACACAATTTGCCTATTGAAACTCTGGGAGGTCCTCCTCCACCTAAAGGTGATTCTTGTTTGAATTAAAACAATTGCCAGACACTTTGAAATATGCTTATCTTGATGAAAAGAAGATATATCCTATTATTATCAGTGCTAACCTTTCAGAATATGCTTATCTTGATGAAAAGCAGATATATCTTGTTATTATCAGTGCTAACCTTTCAGAACATGAGGAAGAAAGGTTATTGAAAGTTCTAAGGAAGCATCGAGCTGCTATTGGATATACTCTTGATGATTTAAAGGGCATTAGTCCCACTCTATGTCAGCACAAACTTAATATGGAACCTGACGCTAAACCCGTTATTGATCACCAATGTCGGTTAAATCCTAAAATGAAAGAAGTGGTAAGAACGGAAATATTAGAACTTCTGGAAGCAAGTATAATCTATCCTATAGCTGATAGTAGATGGGTAAGTCCTGTTCATTGTGTCCCTAAGAAAGGAGGTATAACTGTTGTTCCTAATGATAAGAATGAACTTATTCCACAAAGAATTGTTATAGGCTAGAGAATGGTAATTTATTTTAGAAAATTAAACAAAGCAACTAGAAAAGATCATTACCCTCTGCCTTTTATTGATCAAATGCTTGAAAGATTATCTAAGCACACACATTTTTTGCTTCCTTGATGGATATTCTGGTTTTTCACAAATACCTGTTTCTCAACCTGATTAAGAAAAGACCACTTTTACTTGTCCCTTTGGAACTTATGCTTATAGACGTATTCCTTTTAGTTTATGTAATGCACATGCTACCTTTCAAAGATGTATGACTGCTATATTCTCTGACTTTTGTGAAAAGATTGTTGAGGTTTTCATGGATGACTTCTCTTTTTATGGGAAGTCGTTTGATGATTGTTCAAGCAATCTTGATCGAGTTTTGCAAAGATGTGAACAAACAAATCTTGTCTTGAATTGGGAGAAGTGCCACTTTATGGTTAATAAAGGCATTGTCTTGGGTCATAAAATTTCTGAAAGAGGTATTGAAGTGGACAAAGCTAAGGTTGATGCAATTGAGAAAATGCCATGTCCTAAAGATATCAAAGGTATTCGTAGTTTCTTAGGTCGTGTTGGTTTCTATAGGAGATTTATCAAAGACTTTCCTAAAATTTCTAGGCCTCTTACGATTCTTTTGCAAAAGGATATTCCTTTTGTTTTGATGATGATTGTTTAGAAGCCTTTGAAACACTCAAGAAAGCCTTAATTTCTACACCTATTGTTCAACCACCTGATTGGAACTTGCCTTTTGAAATTATGTGTGATGCTAGTGATTATGCTGTTGGTGCTGTTCTAGAACAAAGAGTTGATAAGAAACTAAATGTTATTCATTATGCTAGTAAAACTCTAGACAGTGCTGAGAATTCTTAGCAGTGGTGTTTGCTTGTGATAAATTTAGACCTTGTATTGTTGATTCCAAGGTAATTGTTCACACCGATCATGCTGCTATCAAATATCTTATGGACAAGAAAGTTGCGAAACCTAGACTTATTCGATGGGTTCTCTTGTTACAAGAATTTATTTACAGATCACTGATAGAAAAGGAGCTGAGAACCCCGTAGCTGATAATTTATCTAGGCTTGAAAATGTGCCTGATGACCCACTACCTATTGATGATAGTTTTCCTGATGAGCGGTTAGCTGCAATAAATGTTGCTCATAGTACCTGAACATGAACAAGGACAAATCCAACAGAAATGTCACTCCGAAGCTTATGGAGGGCATCATGCTGGAGATAGAACTGCTCACAAGGTCTTGCAATCTGGATTTTATTGGCCTACTCTCTTGAAGGATGCCGGTAAGTTTGTCTTATCTTGTGATGAATGTCAAAGAATAGGTAATATCGGTAAGCGTCAAGAAATGCCTATGAATTATTCACTTGCTGTTGAACCATTTGATGTTTGCGAATTTGATTACATGGGACCATTTCCTTCCTTTAATGGGTATACACATATTTTTGTCGGATTCAGGGTTCCACAGACCCGTGAGAGGTTCGAACTCTGGGGTGCGCACGAAGGACTCTTTCTCCCTAGCCTGCCTACCCAATGATTCCACGGCCAATCTCGACGAACCCAAAGAACACGAGACACAGAGGTTTATACTGGTTCCCCGTGTGGTGTAATACCCTACTCCAGTGTGGTGGTGGATTGCCTCGAGGGCTGAGGGTGAACTAGTACAGTGGATGAACAGCCTTCGGAGGAGAGGTGTTCTTGAGCTCGATGAGCTGGTGGGTGTGAGGATGGAATGGATCCGATCCAAGATGAGGTCATATCAGATGCCTCCTACAGTGCTGGCTAGTCCTATTTATAGAGGCCCTGGTCCTCTCCCCAAATGTAGGTGGGAAGGGATCCCACAACGGCCAATTTTGAAGCGGGACAACTAGTACAAGCTATCCTGACAAATGGTGGTCTTCCCTTGCCAAAGGCTCTGGTGGTGACGCTGTTGTGGGCTCCACGATGACCTCCGTCCTGGCGTCCTGCTGGTATTGGTCTTGTTGCACCGATATGGAAACCTTTGCCTGATGCCTCGGGACTCCTCGCCTGTGCTTGCCTCTTTAGCACCGAAGAGGAAACTGGTACACTGCGCCCGCTAGCGCCCGCCTGGCCTTGGTCATCATGGTTCACGTCGTGTGAACCTCGCGAGGTGCCCCCCTGCATAGATATCTCCGCTCCTTGGGACCGAGCCTAGCAAGGCCGCCCCTAGGAAGGTCTTGGTGCCGTCCGCATCGCGAGGCTTGGCCCCTCGCGAGGGTCTTGAGTAGTTGTTGCCGAAGCTGGGCCATACCGGGCCGTTGATGGAGCCACGCCATGGGCCACAGGCAGGCAAGTCTGGGCACCCCCATTCCCAGGACACCGACAATTTTTTTATTGTTGATTATGTCACTAAATGGGTAGAAGCTATTCCAACCAGTAGTGCTGATCACAACACCTCTATTAAAATGCTTAAGGAAGTTATTTTCCCAAGGTTTGGAGTCCCTAGATATTTAATGACTGTTGGTGGTTCACACTTTATTCATGGTGCTTTCTGTAAAATGCTTGCCAAGTATGATGTTGACCATAGAATTGCATCCCCTTATCATCCTCAGTCTAGTGGTCAAGTTGAGCTTAGCAATAGAGAAACAAAATTAATTTTTGCAAAAGACTGTCAATAGGTCCAGGAAGAATTGGGCCTAAGAAATTAGATGATGCACTTTGGGCTTATAGAATAGCATATAAAAATCCTATGGGTATGCCTCCTTATAAATTGGTTTATGGAAAAGGTTGTCATTTGCCTCTTGAGTTAGAACATAAGGCATATTGGGCAATCAAAGAACTCAATTATGATTTCATACTTGCCGGTGAAAAGAGGTTATTTGATATTAGCTCGTTAGATGAATGGAGAACCCAAGCTTATGAAAATGCAAAATTATTCAAAGAAAAAGTTAAAAGATGGCATGACAAAAGAATCTAAAAGCGGGAGTTTAAAGTCGGAGAATATGTCCTTTTGTACAACTCTCGTTTCAGATTCTTTGCAGGAAAACTCCTGTGAAAATGAGAAGGCCCATATGTCATTGAGGAGGTTTATCGGTTTGGAGCCATCAAAATAAATAATGCCGAAGGTACTAACCCGAAGGCTGTTAATGGGCAATGAATAAAACATTATATCTCAGGTACGCCCATTAATGTTGAAAGTAATATTATCCAAACTTTGACACAGGAAGAACACATAAAAGAGTCCTTCCGGAACAATCCAGAATCGTGAAAATAAGGAGGTACGTGATACGATAAGTAAACGGACTCCGAAAAATCTGCAAAAATATTTTTTTATCAGTTTTGGAATATTTAGAAAATTAGGAAAATAAGAAACTTCGAGGAAGCGTACCCTGGTGGGCACAAGACACCAGGGCGCGCCAGGCCAGGTGGGCCCTAGGACACCTTCCGGACTCCGTTTTTCTACCGTATGCTTGTCCTCCAAGATAAAAAATCTATATATACTTCCCGAACCTATTAACCATCGTATCATGGAGAAATCCTCTGTTCTCTATGCTTGCTATTTTCTGCATAGATCTAAAAAGATATCATCCCAAGACTTTGAGGGTGAGAGCTATGTTGCTGATTTCATTGCAAACCCCAAGTCCTATGGGGATGAGAGGCACTATAGTTGGACCTCCAAAGAAGATGAGGATGAATCGGTTCCTCCCCGGTTCAAAAACGAAAGCATGGAGGCGTTGTGCAAGAAGATAATAAAGCTCGAGATAGATAACGACGAGTTGAGGATAGATAATTTTATTCTCCATCAGAAGTTGGAGGAATCGAAGGGAAAAACCTATACTTTTTCACCACCACCACCACCATCTTATTCACCACCAAAGGAGAATTGAGTATCGGGTATGGGCACTCCCCTTGGCTTCCGCCAAGCTTGGGGGAGGTGCCCTGGTATCGTATCATCCCACTATCTTTTTACCTTTACTTATTATAGTTCGACCTTTTGCTTTAGAAGAATAAAAGTTTAGTTCGATCCTTTCTTCCGCGAGAGTTTGCTTAGTGATCTATCCTTGTAATCGTGTGCAAGTTATATAATAAAGTTTAGTTTGAATTTTTGCTTTCTTTACTTTCATGTTGCAAATAAAGAAAAGAAATAAGGAAGAGAAAAAAGAGAAAGGAGAGAAATAAAACAAAGTAAATAAATCAAGAAGATCATATACTAATCTTATGGTAGGTGATGACACCACATAAGAAAAGTATAAGTAGACAATTTTATTAGAGATTGACAAACATAGCATTAGTCAATGATGCAACTCATGAAAGATTAATAAGGGAAGAGAAGATTCACATATAAATATACTATCCTAGAAATCTTTTGTGATTGTGAGCCCTCATCAAAAGATTATATGCCAAAATTGTTGACGTTGGACAAGGAAGACAACTTAATGGTTTACTTTTGTTTATATTCGCATGGAAGTCATATTGTCATGGCTCTTTTAACATGTGGTGCTTGCCCCCTATCTTTGCTAGCCAAAAAATCTGCACTAAGTAGAGATACTACTTGTGCATCCAAAAACCCTTAAACCCAAATCTTATTTTCAAGTGTCCACCATACCTACGTAGGGAATGAGCAAGATCCCTCAAGTAAGTTGTCATCAGAGCAAAAAGGCAATAAAAATTGCTTCTAAATGTGTGAGATCATTTAGTGTAAGGGAAAATTGAGCATTGCCCGAACTTGTGATGGTGAAGAATAAAAGCGATAGGCTACATAATAAAGGTCGCTATCACAAGGGGCAATGCAATGTGATGTTCTTTTGCACTAAGGGGTTGAGCATACAAACAAATAAGCGCATGGCAACCTCTGCTTCCCTCTGCGAAGGGCCTATCTTTTACTTTTATGCAAAGAGTCAATGTTTTCCTTCTATTCCTTTTTATTTTTCTCCTTTGGCAAGCATCATGTGGTGAGGAAAGATCTTGGCACATATGTCCAGTTGAATATACATAGCATGAGTTATTATTGTTGACATCACCCTTGAGGTGAATACATTGGGAGGCGAAACTATAAGCCCCTATCTTTCCATGTGTCCGGTTGAAACGTTTTGCTCATGTCACTACAAAAAAATACACTTCCGTGATGATACATGTTTGTCACAGTAGGTCACGTTTTCTGTCATGCATGTACATCCATGACAAATTTATGACAGAATCAAGATAGTCATACATGTGCTGTCGTAGAAGTGTTCCATGACATTACCAAAATTATCATCACAGAAGTGTTCACTTCCATGACGATAAATCGCGTGTCACAGAAGTGCTTTCGTCAAGGGTGACCGACACGTGGCATCCACCGTAACGGAATGCCGTTAAGCTATCGGGTCCGGTTTTGGATCCGATAACCCGTTAATAGCCCCGACCAATGGGGATTTTCCACGTGTAAAATCATCATTGGCTGGAGGAAACACGTGTCGGCTCACCGTTGGGACAGATGTCATCCACTCATTGGACCCAAAGCGCCTATGATACGTCGACACGTGGCACGGCCCAACAGAGGCCCATTCCTGTGAAAAGGCCGGCCCGTTTGACTTGGTCAAAAGGTGGCGGTCCGGCCCACGGCAAGCCTGTTAATGGCTTGTTCGCATATAGCCCATTTACAGCCCGCTATCCCAGGGCCCGTTTACGGCCTATCCGAATTAGGCCCAGTAGCGTCATCTAGGCCACCAAATATAATTCCAGCCCGTTTTAACTTTCGGCCCATGTATGGCCCCTGACGTCTTTCAGCCCATATGAGGCCCTTAGTAACCCTCGGCCCCTTAATGGCCCGTGGTAAAACTGGCGCGTGGTAAAACTGGCCCGTAATGAACAGTGTATCACTTTATACCCATTAACGGCCCATTATTCCGTTGGGCCGTTTCCAGCCCATGTTATCTTTCGGCCTTCTCAGGGCCCATTTATTCTTGGGCTCATTTCCAGCATTCGGTTACTTACGGCCCGTTACTGTCATTTTCTGCTTGTGGGCTAAATTCAGCCCGTGGTTACAGTCGGCCCGTTTGTGGCCCATTAATACGTTGGGCCGTTTTCATGTCGAGAAAAACCCGTTGGGCTATTTTCATAGAGTTATCAAATACGGCCTATTAACAGCCCGTTATTGTCCACGAATAGTACGGCCCATGATTGGCGAAATGATGATACGCCCCGTAGAAGGACCATGGATCCTACAGCCCGTAAAAGGCCCATGGATCGAACGGCCCGTAGAAGGCCCATGGATCCTACGGCCCGTATAGAAGGCCAATGGATCCTACAGCCCGTAGAAGGCCCATGAATCATACGGCCCGCAGGAGGCCCATGGTTACAACAGTCTGTGTGTTGCCATGATTATTTTGGCCTAGTTTCCAAAAATAGGTTATTGTGGCCACTAGAAAAACACAGAAAAAGAAATGTAGTGACTACAAACAAACAACTAAACAAGACAATAAGGAAATAAGTAAGCAAGCAATTAACGCTAGCCTATTACCACTATTACACATATTACATCCACTAGGCATCAAAGTTCGCCACCAGTGCAAATATAGGGAACAAAGCAGCATATTACATACACTGGCCGTCAAAATTGTCCACCAGTGCAAATAAACTCGGCAGCAAAACAAGAGCATAACTGAAACAACTTCAGAAGAGCTCAAGAAACATGGTATCCACCATGCTAGTAATAAGCTTAGCAAGCTTATTAGCTTTGTCCTATTTGGCGCTAAAATCCTCCAACGGTTGCTGTTGCACCAGAAAGTATGCATCTGAATGCTCCAGGGACTTCCGCGGTCCTTCCGCTTCTTGTCGCAGCACAGCTGATCGATGTCTTTCAGCTTGTAGTTGAGACTCAAGAAACCGAACTGATTAAGACAGTGAGTTTGAATAGCTTGTGCAAGCGGTAGTGGCCAGTAACTCGAACACTAAACCAAGACAGGACTTTGGGATTGTCTCACTGTCTTCGAGATAGTCTTCCTTAGTTGTTTTATTAGCTTTGTTGGAGACCAACAAGGATGTGTCACTATCCTGAACTTTATCTGCATTACTTCCTTTACCATTGCTTAATAAGGCACTCTTCCCCAATATTTTGTCAGCATTCTAAAAGAAGAAACAAGCAGACACATAACAAGTTTAGCATGTACTAGTATATGAAACTCATTTCGGTGAACCAGTTCATTAGTAAGGTGGACAGGATTAAACTACCAAGTCTTCTATTTCCAAGTACTAGTACATAGTAAAAGCATCAAACAAACATATATCTATGTTCTATGGTCACTGCATTGTCTTGCCAAATCAAAATAGAGACACGGTTCAAATCATATCAGTTCAAGACAAAGCAGCAGTGAAAGAATACAAAGCGTGGGAAACTACATGGCACAACAAGATTTCAGATGGGTACCACGGGTCTACATGTACAACAACACTATTGGTTCTGTTGTGATGCTAGTAATGTGCATGATATGAGAAGTCAACTGTATACACAATTGAAATTGAAATCAACAGAGCTATTGATAAGAGCAAGCCTGTTAAAGAAACATGCGTGAACATACCTGCTGTGCCATTGGAGTTTCGATTGGATCCTTCAATTTAAAAATAAGTTTGTATGAGTAAATACAGTGATACAAGAGCAAAGCAGTATGCACAATAGCAATCATAGTTTAACAAGGCGCGCCTAGGCTCTAGGTGTTGGCGAAACGCATTGCGCAAACTACGCTTAATCTGTGCATAACTGCGCATTAGCATGCGCTTTGGTCAGTAAAGCGCAAGGCGGTGGCAAAACGCACAATTAACGCCTAGCGCTTTTTTGAACTATGATAGCAGTGGAATCTTAAATTAGAACAGTTGTTCTTCAGGTTTAGGCACTTGTTCTACATGAATAGAGTACAGTAAGACGCAAGAATATAGTACTTAAAATAGAAAATGAGCTCATAGACCTTATCACATTCTTGGTTCGGGACCAGTACAGAACAAGGCGTTCCCAGTCATCGTCCAGTAAATGTGTCTCAGGAGAACGTAAGGGAATTTGATGAGTTTCTTTGCCGGTGAAGTACGTTTTCTTCAGGTAATTCCGATATTGCCACCAAGCATTCTTGAAGATAGCAGAGGTATTAGCACAGGTTACCTCATCCTGAGTTTCCAAATCGGTCCTTCTCTATAGAGAAAAATGGGAAAATTTGCTGTATTATAACCATCATGGAGGTAGGATGTATGGGACACAGCAAAGTAATTGCCATGAATAACATTACTTACACATAACTCCTAGACAAACACCTGCAACTGGCATTTTCCTTCATCTTCAGTATAATATTTCCAAGATGGGAAGATACGCACATACGATTTAACAACATCAAATGCGATAGATGCTAAACTACGACTAGCTGGTTGTGCTTCCTCCACAGGAATAGGCGTACTAACTGGTGGAGTTGGGGTTCGCCGTGGTAGTACTGGCCCTTTGGGCACTGGAGCTTCCTTACTAACTACTCTTGTTTGGGAGCTCTATGGTGGAGATGGTGCTGTGTCAACAGGAACTGGGTTACTATCTGCTGGGGTTGGGATTAGATTGGGTGAAGCTGGTTCTCTGTCCATCGCAGTAGGGGTACAATCTGTGAGAGTTTGGGTTATGTGTGGTAGGGCTGGTTCTCGTGCATGTACAACCGGGGTGCTATCTCCACCAAGAGGTAGCACTGTTTTATTTGAAGACCGTGTTTTTAGTCCGCTAGATGCTGTCATCACCCGCTCCAATTCAAATGGCTGATAAACAGGAAACATAGTTGAATGTACAGACATTGTATGAGAGACAGATGCAATAGATAGTGTGGAAAAAACAGGGCATGAAATAGTTGACATGTATATTGTTTAACTAAAACGGATAGCATGACATAATTTCACATATATGATGTCTATCTAAACTGGATAGCATAGCATAACATAATTCAAAGATATGATGAATAACTAAACAGGATCGCATGACATAATTCACCTACATGTTATCTAAGTAATCAGGATCGCATCATTTAATTCACATATGTGATTTATATTCTAAACAGAGGGCATTAGATATGATGTCTGAACTAAGAACATGGTGTTGAATATTGTGTATATGATGTCTAAACTATGCAATGCAAGACACCATATGCATGATATGAGCAGTATAACCATGCCAAGTTAGAGCATACACCTCGGTGGGGGAATACGACTGGTCATCTGTCTCTGAATCCATCTCTGAGGAGCTATCGGGACCCAACAAGAGATCTGCTTCGACAGGTAACACTGTCTGCTCTGAAGGCCTTGTTTTCACTCCAGATTTTTCAATCTCCCACCCAAATGGCTGATTCACAGGAAGAGTAGTTTAATGTAGAAACATTGTCGACAAATGGAAATGTAATGAAGAAAAGGATGGGCAAGATATCATTCAAATATATGATGCCTGGTTAAACAGGATGGCATTGCACATTTCACGTATATTATGGCTGGCTAAAAGACATGAGACTGCATAATTCCCATATATGATATATAAACTAAACAGGTGGCGTTACAGAACATGTCTAAACTAAGCAGATGACATATATGATGTCAAAAGTAGGCACTGCAAGGCAACATATGCATGATATGACTAACATCATCATGACAAGGTAGAGCAAACACCTCGGGGGGTAAATAGGAGTGGTCAGCGGCGTCTGAATCCGCCTCAGAACAGATATCTTCCTCTGGATTACAATATGGAGAGGGGTGGGGAGGGTTTGCCATTGAACCCACCATGGAGCGATGTCTGCATGACATTGTATTGCCGCGCAAAACTCTTCTCTTTTTCTCTACATGTTCAGCACGACTGTGTACAATATCTGACATGCATACAAAAAAATATGGTGAGATTATGTAAGGAGAGCATGCAGAAATTTAGAGTGATGGTAACGACCAGTGGATGGATCCAAAAATAATGATAGCAGGCTGATGATTGCTTTAATTTAATAAAAAGACAGATGATGATTGCTTTACTATTTGTTTCCCGCCCAAGATGAACAACTTAGGCATACCCTAGGTGAACCAGATATTAGACAGAGATACTATTCATTGCTTCCTCGATATGTGCCCCACAACTAATTTAGAACTCAAGTTTGAACATTAATTTGGGCCTGACTTGGAGTCCAAGAGGTGAATAGGATGATAAAGTAGCAGGTAATTTTAAGCAATGCATAACATAAGCAGAAACAAAAGAGTGCGACCTCTCTTGTGGACCCGTGTAGTCCTCAGGTTCATCTACTGAGTCGATGATGGTGATGCGATTGCGGTGGGTGCAGCGGCAGGGAAGGAGATCTGAGGCGGCGAAAGATGGTCAGGAGTCGTGATGTCTGCTTTGGTGGATGTTTCTGTCGATGGAGCAGCTCAGTTGAGGTGGACGACGTCGCTGCAGGAGCAGGACAAACCACACAAAGTTCCCTTCGACACCTACCTATAACTGAAGTAATTCTGTAAGGATCATTTGGCTTGCATGATTCTAAAAACGCAGGGATAGGAAAAACACCAGAATAGGATAGGAATGCACATGGTAAACAGAGCATTTGTAAACACAGGATTTCTGTCAACTTCAGTGTTTGGCTTACAGGAATTGGAAGAGAAGAGGAATGCAAAGAAACATGGCCAAAATAAAGTGAAACCATATGAAAGCATGTACAGTTAGAATGTTATTCTGCCACTAATGCACTTGGTCTTGTTTTCATGCATAGGTCTAGGTGGATATTTTGCTTCATTCCTTTCAACAAAATGCATGAATAATTGAATAGTAGTGTGCCATTGGAAAATTCCCTATTGCTATGTTTTTTCGTTGAACCAAAATAGCCCTAATGGATCAACATGAATGTATAGTAATAAGTGATGCAACAAGTATACAACCTCTTTGCCGTAGCTGTGTCGACCTCAGCATCATTGGGTTGGTCGCTGAAGCAGTTGAGGCAGAGGTGGCTGTCGGAAGTGTGGAGGAAGATCTGAGCAATCTGTAGACGGCGTCCAGGGCACTGCTCTGTTGTGATGGATCGCTCTGTCGTTGGAGCAGCCCCGGTGAGCCGTAAGACGTCAAGGCTGAAGCAGCACAAGACAGACATCGTCGATCTCAAGTGGGATTCTAATAGCATCTCCAATAGATGATGTAAAATAGATGTAAAATTTACATCACCAAAAACCAACTGACTAAAACAGATGAGGTAAAAACTGTTGACTCTGAACTTAACTGTCAAAACTGAAATTTACTGTGTAATCTAAATGTTTACTGTCGAAACTGAATACAATGGTAGTAGAGAGGCACTTGACATGTAGTTTAGGGAGGGCCTGCAGTTGATCTTCAACTTGCACCCCCCTGAGCCGCCAGCCACCACCGGCCCCAGCGCCGCCTCGCCGCCCCGAAACAACTCCCCACCGCTGGTCCGTCGCCGCCCCAGCCAGCCCTATAGCCCCCCCGCCCCCACCCTGAACCCAAAGATAGATAGTGGGGTACCTCTCCGGCGAGCCCCCATCCCCGCTGCGGGTGGTTCTTCGTTAACTCCGGCGAGGCCCCCCCACCCCCTGAAAATCGACTGACCCAAAAGTCAATTCAGTCAACTGAAGTGTAGCTAAATCGGAGTAGAGCAGTAGCACGAGCAAGGGGGAGAGCAGCAGCAGCAGCGCGAGCGAGAGCCGGAGCAGCAGCAGTTGGGCGAGCGAGCGATCGAGCGAGAGCCGGAGAAGCAGCAGCTGGGCGAGCGAGCGATCGAGCGAGAGCCGGAGAAGCAGCAGCAGCGCGAGCGAGCGAGTGAGCGAGAGCCGGAGCAGCAGCAGCAGATCCGGCTGGTATGGCTCGATCAATATAGAAATGCCGTGGGGATGTCACCCGCGGCGCCGGCTTCAAGGTAGCCGCTCCATGGGGGTGCGGGATGGAGCACCGTCGGCGCCGGGAGGTCGAGCTAAGGAGAAGGTGCGATGCGATGAGTGTACAACCTCTTTGGTGGCGCCGAGTTGGCCTCGGCTTCGTCCGAGGAGTCGGTGAGGATGCTGCGGTTCCGGTGGAGCAGGTTAAGGCGGCGCTGTGGGGATGGAACAACCGCGATATATGAGGCGATCGTCGGAGCAGCTCCTTGGAGGTGGAGGACGGGGCGGCTGAACTGTCGGGATGACGAGATGGACGACGGATCCTCATCCTGGGAGGTGCACGAGGGATGTCGAGCTGTTGTGGTGGACGACATCATCGGGGAAGAGGCTCCGGCTGGGTAGCGGTGAGGTGGCGGATGGAGGAGGGTGGGGTTTCGCGGCTGGAGCGGAGAGGTTATGGCGGCCTGGGATTTCGAATGGCAAAAAGGAGGCGATGGGAGGGGGTGAACCATGACTTAGGGACGCGCTTGTCCAAAATATAGGGTGTGTTACAAAAGTACCCCCCACCAATTTGAACTAGCAGCCCTTTCGGCTCAGGGTTAGAAGGGGGATTTCGCGTGTCGGGATTTGGCAGTTGGAGAGTTTTCGCGCGCGTTGTAATTTCGGGATAGCAAGGCGCGGGTTGTGAAGGCGCCAGTTTTGGGAGCACGATATCTGAATTTTCGGGATATAACAAGGCGCGGCTTGAATTTTAGGGACAAGCCTAACGTGTTTTATTGTACTTGTGCGTACCAAATCAATTCGCACTTTCCTCAACCAAAAAGAAAATGAAAAAAATAAAACTATTCACACCACACAAAGAGAGAGTCTTGCACCGTTTTACTATAAAAATGCTATTCAAAGCTACTCCCTCCTTCCATCTATATAGGGCCTAATGCGTTTTTCGATGCTAACTTTGACCAAATATTAGAGCAATAATATATGACATGCAACTTACACAAAGCACACCGTTAAATTCGTCTATGAAAGGTTCTTTCAATGATATAATTTTCACATTGTGCATGTCATGTACTATTAATCTTGTCAATAGTCAAAGGCAGTCTTAAAAAACGCATTACGCCCTATATAGATGGAAGGAGCGAGTATGAATCCATGTTATGTCGAATTAAATTTTTTCGCTTGCTATATAATGCATGTAATCTACTTATACCAACATTTTAGTGCATTCCAAATGTCTATACTACCGCTGCAATTTGAACTGAATTTGAATTCGTTTCACTATTTCAATAAGAATCTACAATCATGATTGTTGCCAACTTCAACCATCATTCTTGTATTACCTTAATAACACACCACATGATTACTATAGGGATAGATATGAACTATGTGTACTACATGAACTCGAATTATATTTTTGGAATACACTCGACACTACTAGGAAAAGGCCTACTAATGGCGCACCTATTTTGGCTACTAATGGCGCACTACAGGTGCGCCATTAGTACCACGCCACTAGAATATTTTAGTAATGGCGCACCACAGGTGCGCCATTAGTATCTGGTATACTAATGGCGCACCATAGGTGCGCCATTAGTAGCTGGTATACTAATGGCGCACCACATGGAAGTGCGCCATTAGTAACAATTTTTTTTAAAAAAAATTCGTTTTTTCTTAATCTCAGGTCACTATTTCACATATGAGATATCCAACACATATATATACAACAAGCATCCATATAACAATCATATCCAACACACAAGTTTCATCATATATACATACATAGCCAACACATAGTTCCATCGTTACATATTAAAAAAGTTTCACATTGTTCATCCAACACCGTTATCCATCAATTCACAAAAGTTTCACATTGATACAAAATAAAAACACAAATGGAAAAGAAGCACTCCATCCATGCAAGCTTCCATGAATTAAATCAAATCTGCAAAATGATAAACAAGAAGTTAGAAGAAGAAGAAGAAGAAGAAGAGAAGAAGAAGAAGACTAGAAGAATACTAGAAGAAGAAGAACACTAGAAGAATACTAGAAGAAGAATACGAAGAAGAATAAGAAGAAGACTATGAGCTTATTATGTAAACTTGATCATTTTGTGCTATCATAAGTAATTTTGGAGCTAACCTATAGGAAACTAAGCATATTAGAGATAACATAGGTAACTAAGTATATATATATATATATCATTTTGGAGATCTGACATACCTGACATAGTTCAGTTCTCATTGTTCTTCTCCTTCTCCTTCCTCAGCCTGATGCGCCAAGAGCGGCGAGGCGGTGGAGGCAGCTGTGGGATGTAGTCTTCTACCACAATTGCCGTGGTCATGTCGCCCAGCTGTGGGATCGCCGGCGCCACCACCGGTGCGTGGTCATTGTCAGGCACCACCACCATCGCGTGGCCACCTTCAGGCAGGACAGGCACGACCATCGCTAGGTCATCCTCAGCGACCACCATCTCTTGCCCATGGTCAGCCACCACCATCTCTTGCCCATGGTCAGCCACCACCATCTCTTGCCCATGGTCAGCCACCACCATCTCTTGCCCTTGGTCAGCCACCACCATCTCTTGCCCTTGGTCAGCCACCACCAGCGCTAGGTCATCCTCAGCCTGATGCCCATCGTCATCCTGCAGCTCCTCATCCCCACTCTGCTCCTCTTCTCCCCCACTCCAGTCTGGATCATCCTTCTTGCTGTCTTTGCTGCTGCCAGAATCGCTGCTGATTTCGCTAAAGCCAGAATCGCTGTTGCTTTTGCTACAGCCATAATCGCTGCTGCTTTGGCTGTAGCCAGTGTCGCTGCTGCTGCTCCGATTGCCTGTCCAAATGCAACAATGACCGTTAAGAATCGATGTGAGACAAAGCCAAATGTAGAGGAATAAGAAGAGGCAGAACGCACTGGCATCTTCGTCATCAGCGTAGCGCATGCGACACATTGTCGTGTTGAAAACCTTCACGATGAGCATTGTGGCGTCATCGTCGTACCTTAAGAGAAGAAAGTACCCGGTCCGCAGATCGTAGGCACTGTAGAACTTCTCCCAGCTACGGCACAGGTACATGTGGCCCTCCTCGATCACCAACTCCACGTCCCATAGCCTGCGAACCCCGCTGCCGGCCTGTCGGAGCTTCACATTATCTGGCGGATCTTCACCCAGCATGTTCATAAAAGTGTCAGGCAGCCTCTGCAATTTGGGACAAGGAGTGATGTAGCAAACAACAGATTTATCATAATGAGATGGGTGAAGGGGAGATCTCTCGTTTAATATACCTGCCTCGTGGCTGATACTGAAGTCCCAAGTATGACACTGAAGAACTCGAAAGCATCCAACTCGTACTCCGGTGAGGCAGAGCGGCGGTGGCTGCTTCCCCCCATCTCTGATAAGCAGCAGAAGAGACCAATTAGTACCAGGATTATACATCGACTAATTATACATCTGACCCAATTTATAAAACATGCGATGTATTCCACAATACAAAGAATAACTACGAATAGGTTGTTGTTTAGAAGGTTTCCCACATGTGTATCAGAGAACAAACGTATGATCTAAGGTGAAACATTAGTGCCATGGTTAGTGGTAATTGGTAAATGCTATTTCTTTCTTTAGTCGATTTCATTTGCCTTGGTCTGAGAAAAAAAATGCTACAGTTAGGAAATGCAAACATCAGATTAGAAATTATGTAGAATATATAATCAACTATTTGTGCAGATAACTATGTAAACTACAATACCTTACATGTAAGCAGTGCAAAAGGAGATGAAGAAGATATCAGTTGCTAAACCCGAAAGCAATTGTTACACCGCTTTAATATCTCTCAACACTTTCTTGTAGCAACTAACAACCTGTATCATCACATAAGGTTTGCCCTATTGAAGTTTCTAAGACCAAGTGAAGAAAAACTACAACAGCTGAGATGGAGCCAATCTGGAGATTGACATCTCCATTGAAACTCTAACATAGGCGCACATACATCTTCAATTGCTCCATGTCACTCCTCTCCTAACCCTATACCTCGGCTATATTACAACTAATGTTGATTTAGCTAGCTACGGTGGCCTAATTACACAAGTGCCGAATCAAATCAAGGGGTATGGGATCACACAAATAAGCTCAACCTCCTCATGCACCTGTAAGCAAGATCGAATTAATTTTGTAGATGTTTTTTTACCTGAAACTGTGAGAATTTCTGCTGTTGTGCTTGAGTGAATGTTCTGAAATGAAATGGATCAAATGCTTCCAGTGTACCCCAAATGTGAGAGCAAAAATTAAGGAGGGGCATCTGATGCACAAATTAACAGTTGGCTATACAGATTTGAATAAAGACAAGTCATTGTTAATTGATCATGAAGTGAGAGCACAAATCAGGTAATACACAATACATGAACAGGCCAAACCATGGTGCAAATCAGATAAAGGAACACACACACACATTGATTGCTCGCAGGGGGCCCGCGGCGAGCCTGGCTCCGGGGGCGGCGCGGGCGCAGGGGCGGCGGCGAGCCTGGCTCCGGGGGCGGCGCGGGCGCAGGGGCCGACGGGCAGGTGGTGGGGGCGGCGGGGCACCAGGGGGGCGCCGTTCGGGCGACGGGGCGCCGGGGCGGGGCGCCATTCGGGCGACGGGGCGACGGGGCGAGGGGAGGTGGGGCAAGGGGCGGCGAGGGGAGGGGGCGACGGGGCGAGGGGCGCCGGGGCGGTGGCGGGTGGCGGCGGCGGCGGCGGGTGGTTGGGACGGTGGGGCGACGGGGCGAGGGGAGGTGGGGAAAGGGGGCGGCGAGGGGAGGGGGCGACGGGGCGAGGGGCGCCGGGGCCGTGGCGGGTGGCGTCGGCGGCGGCGGGTGGTTGGGACGGTGGGGCGACGGGGCGAGGGGAGGTGGGGCTCGGCATTACTAACAAACTTTTTTTTATTTTATTTTTCAAAACTACTAATGGCGCACGGTGGGTGTGGTGCGCCATTACTATGTTAACTAGTAATGGCGCACTGTACCACGGTGCCATTAGTAATAATTTTTTTATTTTTTTTCAAAACTACTAATGGCGCACCAGACACCAGGTGCACCATTAGTAATATATTACTAATGGCGCACCAACACGTGGTGCGCCATTAGTATATAGTAATGGCGCACCACATGTCTGGTGCGCCATTAGTGGCCATATCATCTATAGCCCTTTTCCTAGTAGTGTGATGTTGATTCCAAATAATAGTACATTTGATGTACTAACTATATATTCATAATCTAAACCATGTTCCATATATGTGTACACCGTGTTTATCACACATAGTATAATGCCCCGCCCCCTACATTATGACAAGTATTTAGACCTGAGCTGCAGAAGCCACACATTAGGCCAAATTATGATCAATGTTCTATATATTATACGTAGTACTAGCAAGATGCCCATGCGTTCAACACAACATCAACGTGATCAAGGGGAGGCCTAATTTGCAAATATGGAGAGGGGTGTGGGTATCTTTTTTCAAAATTTCCATAGTTTCCTTCCTATCCGTCAGATATAAACCGGACGGCCTATATTGCAGGATGGCAGGCACACCATCATCAACAAATCTGTTTTTATAAGAGTAGAGATAAAATATATTATATGTAGTATAACATGTTCATAACCACACCATGTGTATCACCGTTATATATATTCACACATGCGTTGGTTTAAAACACTATGATAAATTCTTCAAATATTCGAATTCGCTTTTTAGAATGAAGTATGATCTCTATTCGTCTTTTACACCCACACAATCCTCTTATCTTTGTAGCTAGCTAGCGCTAACTTCCTCTCGTGCATGCACACGCCCGCATCCCTCTCACCCCCCTCAGCATTCTCTAGCTCCATCGCACAAATTCGTCTTTTCACTTTAGGTCGTTCACCCACGGTGTGTGTAGGCCCCCCAGCTCCTTCTTTACGGCACACATCGATCGATTTGCCTCTCTAGCCAGGTGTGCCTAGCACAAACACAATCTTCCCCTCTTCTCTTATCACCGTCCATGCCTCACTCCCACCACTCTTTTCATCGATCTCGTACTCGCACACTCCTTCCCCCTCGATATAGTATGACTCTCCCACCACCTCCTAGATTGATCCCTCTCTCTCTCTCTATCCTTCTCCCCGTGCCTCATTTGCTTCTAACACACACATGCATGTATACCGATTGATCTCCCAACATATACCTAGGTCGACTTTTACTATTCCCCCCCATCGATCGACGTACCTCACAAGTTATGTCTCTCCTTTCTCTGACAAAGGACGATTGATATTCCTATGTAGTTTTGTCCGCTTACCACAACCATATCGTCCCCCTCATCATTCGTGCATGCCTCCTGATCCGTCTCTCACACGCACATGCACAAACAGGCAGCCATCCCCTCTCTTATTGATATTGCAGGCGTGCCCTCCGGTTGTCTAGCAAGTCTATCCCACCATTTGTTAGAAGCTACTCCACTACCACCCCCTCCAACCCTCTAGCTCTGTCTCTCTCCCAACCTTATTCCTCTCCTACACATATGCATGGATGCCAATCGATATCCCTTAATACACGAGGTAGATCGATCTCCCTTAATACATGAGGTAGGCCTCTCTCCTCCTCCACACATATACCAGCCATTGTACCTCTATAGTTAATTAGGCCTCCCTCCCCCCCACCACACATCGATAGTCGAGCGCTGTAGGTAGGTATCCATGCCACAGAGACAAGCTGCACCTGTCCCCTCTCTCGTTCTAGCAGGCCAGCCACTCTATATCTTTGACGTGGGCACACACAAATTCGATGGCACTCTCTATCGACCGCGCGTGCGCACACACACACACATCATCCCTCTCTTTGATTCTGTGGACACCTCAAGTTGATGATACCTCCACTCTCTTCTCGTGGATCGCCCACTCTATATATATATGATATATCCAGGACTCTATTTCACACACATTGCATATGTTACTTTTTTTTGATTGACCCCCCCCCCAAACTCTCACGAACCCACACACTATATCTCTCTACGTTTGTATCTCTCTCACACAACCCCACGTAGGTGGTGTACATATACAAGAAGAGAATAGGTGCATCGTGCACGTACTCACGCTTCGTGCCCAGCCACACCCGCGCGGGTACACGGTGGAGCTCATTTCTGTACGAAATGGCAGCCCACGTGCTAATTTGAACGCGTGTAGCGGTTGTTTACCTACGGAGGTCATGTACCACGCGCGCACGAAACAAATTTCAACTTGATGCGTTGGCGCGTTATTTTCAAATAAAGTTATATCGCTCAATGGCACGTACACAGAATAAAAAACGATTTTTATGGAGAAAAAGGTAGTCCGCTCCACTATATACAATGGAGCCTCCCTGCCTGGTTTGTCTCTCTTCAGAGTATCTCACACAAGGCTGCGGTGGCCTCTCTCTCTCTCACCATTGGTCACTGATCCGACCGCATCCCGTCCGCCGGCGGAAAGGGAGGACGTGCATCGTTTCTCCGTTCGACGACGCCGAGGCAGCACGTCCCGATCTGCGGTACACGCCGTTCTCTCTGACCAAGCTCCGGCGCGGTAGGGCCTACGCCACCTGCTCGCTGCTGCAGTATGAGTAGATTCCGCCTGCCGCCGCTCACCTAGTTACATCCTGACGACCTCCAGGTATCCCCTCCGGCCTTGCTCCACTGCCCGTCTTCCCACGTTGCTGCATGTGGATCTTCCATAGTTCTTTGCACAAAACGTAGCTCGTCCGACGTACTTTCCATATTGCAATCTCGTCCTCACACCGTTTTAGACAAACACAACCGTGTTGTTATCTTCCCTTAGGACAAGGAATATGCTTCTTTTTTGTCGTCGCAACTGTCATCAACAATATTTGTCTTTTTACAAATTTCAAATGGGCATATTTTGGAGTGTACATTCACTCATTTTGCTTCGTATGTGTACTCCCTCCGTTCCTAAATATTTGTCTTTCCAGAGGTTTCAACAAGTGACTACATACGGAGCAAAATGAGTGAATCTACACTCTAAAATATGTCTATATACATTCGTATGCAGTAGTCCATTTGAATCTCTAAAAAGACAAATATTTGAGTAGTCACTCATTGAAATCTCTAGAAAGACAAATACTCCGGAGTATATTTAAGAACCGAGGGGGTAGTGCACAGCCGCATGGGACACTCAGACCGGGCATTGCGCCGCATTAATAGTGAGTAATGAGCAGTCAAACCATAAGCCCCACCTTTCCCACTATAAGTTGCTCGGAAGAAGCAACCATCAATACGCTCTTCTTTGAATCCGCTCATAGTACTCCATCCGTCACTGTTTATAGAGCGCGCTTCAGAAAAAGAGAAAATCTCTGGAACCAAGGCGACTAGCGACTGGCCTGAAAAATAGCATTGGTAGTTATAGCACGACGTCTATTACTAGAGGAAATAATGCGTATACACATGCATACAGTGCTTCCATGTAACAGCCCCAAAATTGGGTTATCAATTTTTGTGCTGTTATTCTCTCCTGGCACTCATTTTCAAAATTTTCTCCTGAGTTTGCTGGATGACCCTGAGAAAATTTTGTCATTTCCAACCTTTCAAAATCCTGCTCATGTCTTTTTCAGTGGGCAAGATCTCATTTGCATCAGCTCAATTCCTCTTAAACCCTAATTCCAAATTTTTGGAATTTGGATATGCCCTTGTGATTACAAAGGAGCCACCATTTTCCTTGTTCTGTTGATCCTCCCAATTGATCCCAGAGATCATCCTATCTTTCTTAACCTTGGATATGCAAAAATATTGCTAAGTCCAATGCAATATTTTTGAATTATGATTTATTCCTTTTCTTGCCTTTCTGAGGAATAAAATCCAAAGGCATAGCTAGCCATCTCCTAAATTCATGAGAATTGGTGGAGTTGATGCTTATGCCTAATACAAGCTCTGGCAAGTATATTGGCCATAATTAAATAAGGAAAATTGCCTTTTCCCATTTAATGCCAATATTGCATTTCTGCCAATTTCCAAAGGAACTACTATTTTTATAGCAGAGAAAATTCCCACATAAATTGTGGAGCTTGTCCTTGCTATATAATCACTAGTTCCATCCTAATATCATGATTCCACAGTTCAAAATTTGGCACATTATCCAATGCAAGTTTCTGCCTTCTCTGAAATTTTGCAAAGGAAGTGCTTTATTGCTAAGTCCAATTGAGCTGCAATTTGGCAGGGTGTTTAACATTGGTAAATTACCCATGGATACCAAAGATGAGCTCAATACATTCACCCTAGCTCCCTGTGCAATTTTTCAAAGTTTCTGACCAGAACACAAGTTTGTGAAGGAAGTACCTTCATAGTGTTTCCAAATGGGATGAAACTTTTCCATCCTCTCAAGTATCTCAAATCGTTATCCTCCACCCAGATTCAGTTCATTTCATTGAACTATGTGAGCACAGGAGCAATTTTTGTTTTCTTTCCAAATTTTTAGTTTGTGAAGCAAGTGTATTTTATCTTGCTCCATTATGGCTGATAATTTTTCCAGGCCTTCTCCTACTCATATAACCTATATCCACAAGATTGTGGCTCATTTCATCTAGCCAATTGCCCTGAGGATTTTTCTGAAGTTTTTGGACAGAAATGATAGCTGTGAAGGAAGTACCATTTTGGTAAGTCCATTTGATATGAACTTTTTATAGCATCATGGTATGTCCAAATCATCTGGCTTTGCCAAGTTTTAGCTCAATCCATTACTCCTAGTGAGTGCTTCATCATGATTCAGTTTCTGGGTCAGATTTGCTAGTTGTACAGCAACTATGGTAAATAGTTGTCCATTTTACCTCAAAACTCCCAGGACCGTAGTCCTTTCTACCCCAAGCCTCCCGGACATCAAGTTTACCATTTACCCTCTCTGGTTTAATCGCTAGGATGTTGCCAAGTTTGCAACAGCAAACTTGTGGAGCTTGTTTCACTCATCCCCATTTGTCTCTGCCCGATCTTTCACCATGGTAACACTCCACGCTGGAAGGACTACGCGGTAGGCATGAAATTACATCAATAAAAGCCCCAGAGCGCGCCATGCCAGTGGTGACTACGAGGGCAGCCAGCCAAAACGGTGGTCTAGCCACTGTTGTCTTCGGTAGCGCTGCTCCGACCGTCTCTGGCCTCACCATTAATGTCCTACAGCTCCCCCTCGGCGTCGTCTTCCCTCTGGACCCCTGGCCCCCTTCATTTTCTTCTCCGGTGAGCCGTGCCAAGGACCAAACAGTGAGCTACTGTAGCCATCGTCGCGTTCCTCGCTCATGTCCTCTTCTCCGTTCGTCCGCGAGCTTTGCTTGATTCCGTGAGCCTCTCGCGCTCGTCCTCACCCTCCTCGTCGCCTTCCCGCCGCTTCCCATGACCTTTGGCCGCGTCTGCCGACACTGCGCCCCTCGCCGGCACACGGACACGTCGCCCGCCGCGTGCCACCTCCTCCCCTCTTTGCCCCGGCTATAAATAGCCCGCCCTCGAGCCTCTGGAGATCATCAGCAACCCTCCCCAACCACTCGCAGCTCTCCTCCTCGCCTCGGAGCCTCTCCATCCCCTCCCAATCTCCATGGCCGCCGCCTCGGTCTGCTCAAATTTGAGTAATGGCGAGCGGGCCTCTCCCTCTCTCCTCCACCAGCAGCCTCCCCGGAGCCCATAGACCGTCCCCTCTCCCTCCCCTTGCCGCCGGAGTGCCCTGTGGCCGCGCCCCTAGAGCCACTACCGCCGCCATGGAGCTCTCTGCTTCCATGGCCGTCGCGGCTGTGGATCTCCCCAGCGCCCGTTTCACATCAGGATGGACGCGGCGTCCCTCCCTGAGCCCGCCGTCGTCTTCACCCTGGTCGGAGGTGGCCGGAGCCGGCCGGCCCGTCGCCGGTGACGCGTCTGGCCTCGCCTCTTCTGTGTTGCGTCGGGGAGAAGGAGGAGACGGCCAGGAGGACGCGTTGACCTGGCCAGGTGGGCCCCGCGCCTTTCCCTGACCCCACCTGGCAGCGACTCTGGCGCCCGGCCCCGCCTCTGCCGTGTAGACCGGTCCTGCCAGCGTGGATAAGTGGCGGCGCCCCGCCGCGAAGCCGCTTTCCCCGCGCGAAAGCGCTTTTAGGGAAAGTACGCTTTCAATCTCAGAAAGCGTATTCTTGCTCTCCTTCGGCCGGGAATACGTTTCCCTCTCTGGAAAATGTATTTTTAGAAAAGACACGTTCTGTTTAAACTACCAGGGACCAGTTTGTAGAAGTATTTTTACAGACTAGTCCCTGAGCTTTAAACGTCCGTATCTTTTTACCCGTAACTCCGAATAAGGTGATTCCAGCGCTCACGTTCTCTGTTCGTCGAGCTCTTTCCGTTGGTATCATTTTCATTATGTTTTCACACAGTGAAAATGACCATTTTGCCCTTGCACGTAAACGGCCCCCTCCGAGAGAGAACTGCTTCCGGCAAATCTTTTCGCGATCGTTTCACACTTCTTCCCGAAGTATTTGCCGACCCCCAGGCAAGCCAACCTCTTATCATGAGCCCCGAACATGCATGTTGACTTTTCTTGCACCTTGTGTGTGTGTAGTTCCAGTTGTTTCACATCATTTTCGTCTGGAGTTATTATGCCTGTTATGCATGGTTGTGTTTTCATGATATCTTTTGCCATGCTAATTAAAATGTTGTTATTGATAATGCCATGTCACTACTCTACTTTATTTGCATGTCATCGTTATACAATGTTATGAGGATTATAATGCACCGTTGATATGCTATTACTTGGTATTGTCATGTTCTTTATGCTATACCTGTGCACTTGAGTAGTTCAATATTTTGTTCATGCAATCGTATGCTGCATGCTCATTGTTGCATTCATGTTCATGATGATGGAGAAGGAATTAAAATTACTTAATAATAACAAACCTCCTCCGTCATCGATGGGATCGAGTCATAGTGCCACCAAATCAAACTTTTTCAGTGCAGCCACATTTGCCTTTGTGGGAAGGCCTTAATGCGAGCTATTGTCGTGACCTCTCGCCGGTGCCTCCCACTAGGGAAGGTTATGGGCGTGCTTACCCTGATCAGGTAAGCGGACATAACCTTGTGTGCTTGTTTTTGAGATTTTTGGTACCAGTCCCCGAGTGGGAGTTGACCACGACGGTGGTCGGGGTGTCTTTGGTAGACACGGGGCCACCTATGTCCAGCCCGTTGGGGATTGGGTCGGAGTGGCCGGGAGAGCGTCATGGCAGTAGGTTGGGTTCGTCGGAATGCCGTTGCTCCACCCGAATGGGATGACGAGGCCATGGGTTCCGTGGTGTGGGTACAGTGTGCTACCTCTGCAGAGTGTATAAAGTCTATCGATAGCAACAGTTCATAGTAGGTCCCACTATCAAGTCTTGGTCGAAATGGAGGACAAACCGAAATAATTAAGTTGGTAAATAAATATGTGATAACAAGAATATGGTAACTTGAACTATGCGATAGTCGTGAGGAGTCACGACGATATTTTGATGATGAGATAAGTGGTTGTGATCGCCGTAAGGATCACAGGCCAAATATTGGTTGTCGTTGTGATCGCCGTAAGGATCACGGTTGGAGACCAAGTGTTGGTCATGGTTGTGATCGTCGTAAGGATCACAAGTTGTTCTTGTGAAAGACCACTTTGGTGGTGTGTTTGTGATCCAGAGATGATCACAGTTGATAAGAGAGTCCGAGGGACTCGGTGCACAAGTTTGGTTGCATTGCTGGAATAATATATCATTATTTGCATTTAAAGAACCATGATAGAACAGAAGATGATTGCATAATGTTAACTTGCTATGTCTGCATTGGATATTATTGGTAGTTTATTTTCAGCATAGTTTCTTGATGCCATGCTATGCTTTGATTGACATGTTAAGTTATGCCATGATTGAGATAAAATTTTATGTTTTGCTATTACAATGTTATAATCATGTTCTGATATGCCATGTCATTGCCATGTTAGTAGATGTTATGATTTTGTTCATGCTTAGTTGATTTTTATCATGCCATGTTTAGTAATTGATATGAGATAGGGTGTTGCATGCGCTCGGTTCTTGCTTTGTCTTCTGCTTGTTTGGATGCTACGTATTTGGTTGTCTTGCAAGTACATTCAATGTACTGACCTGGCGTGTCATGCCAGTTTTGTAGGTCGTACCCGTATTGCTCGCTTGATCCGTCATGCTAGGCCGTAATCTTGCCAGTCCTGTGAGTTGTGGAGCCCAGCCAGAGTTGTTATGCTGCCAAACCAAGACTTCCGCCGCCATTTTTATCAGACTTCCGTTGTCATTTAATAGCCTTAGGGCTATGCCAGATAATTGTATTCATCAATGATGTAATCTCATATACATGTATTTGATGAATATTTTTGTACCTGGAATGCTGTATTATGGACCTGTCGTGCGTCAGGTATTATCCTGGGCTGACGTGCGAAGGCCCCCTGCTCCATGCGGATCGGGGTGCCACATTCCACCCCGGGTACACACATGCACGCACTTACTCCACTCCATAGTACTACATCAAGAGAAAATTACGGTTACCACGCCCTAATTAATTGAGCATTAAACCAAACGCGTCTAAAGTCTCTCTGGTGGTGGAAATGCATTGAGAGAAATGCATCATAATGAAGCGCGCCCTATAAACTGTTACGGAGGGAGTAGTAGTATGAAGGTGCAAAACCAAGTATGCTTATGGCCAGTTGGTCAACGCACCTCCTCTTGGCATATCACTGACATGTGGGACCGGAGTGTGAGCAAACCGATCTCAATTGACGGCAAAATGGCCAACCCGTCGTTCCTTGAGAGAGACGAGGAGTGAGAACACACAGACGGGCTCGCACGGAGGCCAAGATATATTCGAGCATGGTTGATCGATATCATCATTACATGTTGGGCTGCCGTTTTCCGCCCTTCTCCAGAATAAATGTGTACTTATCAGATATTAAAAAAATAAGTGTATAGAGGCTCCACCATGCGGTTCTAGTAGTAGTACTACTCGTACTACTAAACCTTGCGCTTGGCTCTTCACCTCTTCATGAAGTCGTACAATGATGGTACTCCGCATGTTCGGTACTACAGTGTATGCCTCTGGCAATCTGACACCGAATGAACTGATGCATGTCCACCGCATGGGCGAGGGTACATTGCATTAGTCAAAAGGCATAAGCGAGCTTCACCTTGTCCTGCAAGCTTCTCCTCGTTCCGCGAGTTGACGGGACACACCAACAAGTAGTGCTAGTCCATACTCCCTCCTTTCCGGTTAATATGGCTTAATCTTTTTTACGGGTAAATGAGAGAGCTTTATTCATATATAAGCATTCTTAGGACGATCAGCCAAGACACTGGTCACTAGGAAGTGAGGTACCCCGCAAAAAAGAAGAAGTAGGAAGCGAGGTGTTTCATCAAGCCAGCTCTCGGCGACATTCAAAGTGCAGCAAGCACGGTTCGCACAAAGATGCGCCGCAAGGTTTGCTGACCTGTTTACATGCTGAATAACAAAAAAAGAGGAAATATTACCGAGCGCTCCTATTTGTAACAGGATATGAGCCAGTATTAAGCGAGAATAGTGGCGAGTGTTCCATGCAATCAACTTCCATTATCACATGCGAGAACCCTCGAAGAGAACCAAATGTGTTGAAGATTGCTTTATCACATTTTAAAAGTATAATAAGAGTGCAGACGCTCCTCCATCCGGTTCCTAGTACTAGTATAGTACATACCTCTATAGACTATAGTAGTAGTACTAGTACTAGTAAACTTTGCGCTTGGCTGTTCGCCTCTTCGGGAAGTGCAACAATAATAGTACTAGTATAGTGTATGCTTCTGGCAATCTGACACCGAATTAACTGTTGCACGTCCACCGCCTGAGCGGAGGAGAGCTTGCATTAGTCAGAAGTTTCTCCTTGTCCTGTGAGCCACCACGCGCAAGCTTCTCCCGTCCTGCAAGCTTCTCCTCGTTCGGCAAGTTGACGGGACACAACAAAGTAGTGCTAGTCTATATTGCCTCCTCTCCGGTTAATATGGCTTAATTTCAAACAAGATAAATACATTGTCTGTCACTGTATATTTGTAAAAATACGGTCAATGGACTTCATAATACGCTCATTGCACTCAATATATACATTTTCCGGTGTTTATACGGTCACTAGCTCACCATGGCTGAGTATGTGTGTGCATGCACGTGTAGGTTGAGCACTTGAGCGTGACCGTGTGTGTTCCGTCGTGTGCTCGGACATGCATGCATTAGGGTGTCGCGCGCGTTTTTGCGTCCACGTGTACGTGTGACTGTTGCATACACATAGGGTGAGTACGTGTAGGGGCCACTAAAGGAGCAGTCAAATCACACAGTAAGTTAGTCGGAAGAAGCAACCATCATTTCACTCTTCAATGACACGTACACAATATAAAATGGTTGATCTGGAGAGAAAAAGAAAACCACTATATATACACTAGCAGGAGCCTAAGCTACAAGCCTGCTTCCTTGGGTTGCTCTCTTCACAAGCATAGAACGACGGTGACCACACCGCTGGTCACATATCCGGCCGGATCCCACAGCTGGGGGAAGGGAACAATGTTCTGCGTAGACGCGGTCGACATCGGCGAGGGAGAAAATCCACAGTCGGTGCGTCCCAATTGGGGGTCACCGCGGTATGGGCTGATGCCGCGTCCCAACCGCCCTTCTAGCTACAGCTCGACGTCCGTTTCGAAAATATTAGTGCATGTCAACAAAAATAATACTAGTATCGCTGTTCCGTGTTGAAAAAAAGCATATAAGTTGTTACTTCTTACCCAAAGGATCTTTATATCAAACAGACACAAAATATCCATTCGACGGTTCGAAATTACTTTCACTGCTGATCTGATGTCGAGGTAATTGCTGCATCGCCACCAAAACCAACAATCTCTTAAGCTAAAGTAGACCAAGCTAACCCCTATATTAGCATATTACTAAGATAAACAGAAGGCACTGTAGAATCATTTAGGACGTGAGCTTGTCAATCTGAATGTGGAGGGACACCAGCTTAGCCCCGGCCAGCAGCTTGGGCGGAACTGTGAGGAAGGTCAGCTCCTGCACGGCGACGTCGCCGGGATCCCTATTGCTTGTCACCTCCATTTCCACCTTGACGACGTCAGTCCTGCCTTTGGGCTCCCCCGGCGGGATGTTCGCCCACAGCTTGTCCACGTAGTGCGGCAGTGGGGATGCCCCCGCTCTGATGGAGACGACCGACACGGTGATAGGCGCGCCGATGATGAGCACACCGCCAACCAATAAAAATGCGCAGTCCTCCTCCTCCGCGAATAGCAAGAGCCGTGGCTCTGACAGTGGCACTTGCAGCTGGAGCGCCTTGCCGTACTGGATCCTGTGCACGGGCATGGGATGCACGGTGCTGATGTGGTGGGAGAGCACCGGCGGCGGGCCTTCGTAGCCGCAGACAGGCACGGGGCATTTGCAGGGCGCGAGTGGACACATGCTCTGGTGATTGGCGAGCTTGTGGTAAGTGACGTAGAGCCCACAGCCTTCGTGCGGGCACTCCACCCTCACCGAGGAGAGGACGGCGTCCACCGCCGTGTTCGGCACGTCAAAGCCACCGCCGTGCTCGCACTGCCGCTGGTTCCCGGGGCGCTCGACGCGGTAGTCCGCGCAAGCCAGGTGCCCTCCCTTGCACTACACAAATCAATTGAACAACACATCAATCAAGAAACCTGCACCTTGCTCGATCAGCCGAATGGACGAGGTGTATTCGAACCTCATACACTGGAGGCTTCAAGGGGTGGAGGCACAAGAGGCAGTGGAGCAAGGTGAGGTCCATCGAGACCATAGAGAGCTCCATCGTCGGGGCCTGTTCTGTCTGCATGATCTCGCCCTCCTCGTGCACAACCATCTCTCCCTTTATTAGGGCCGGGGCATTACAAAGCTTTACCGTCACATATTCATACTACTTCAAGGTGCATTAAATCAACACATGCAAGTATCAAAAGGAGAGTCACGGCATACATGCATGTGTTGTACTTAATGCATCGGTAAACGCAAATTATTGAAATATATCGAGTGCGGTGCTTTGATGTGTCGCGTCAACTCGTACATGACCGAGAAGTTTGATTAGTACAACGCCCTCTCGCCTTAACCGCACCTGCCTTTGGCTGCATGATAGGTGGGCCACCGACCTGTTGGGCCCACCTGTCATGGACGCGAAGGCAGGAGCAGTAAGTCAATGAAGCTGCGCCCCTCCCTCGCCCATGAGCGTGGTGGCTGGCAGGACTAGGAGAAGCTTTCGTTCGCTACACGCTCTCCCTCCCGTACGCGGTGGACGTGCAGCAGTTTAATCGGTGTCAGATGGCCAGAAGCATACTGTAGTACTCCCCCACTGCAGTACTACTCCATCATTTGTTCAACTTCCCGAAGAGGCGAAGAGCCAAGCGCAGCCCGGACGCTCGTGTGGCAGCTTCATGTGTAGAGTAGTCTAGGATAGCGTGTACCGTTCCTGTAAGCTTAAAATCGTTGGGGTCGGCTCCATGCTATATTTTTTTGATTAAAATAATCTTCTGGCCCTACCTGTCATCCTGGTGATTCTAGTTTGCACGCTCATCTGGTTATGACAGGAATATATATTTTAATTTGTGGTGGGGTAAATGTTAGAGGTTGCAGCAAATGGAGTATTGTACACTGCGGGTCGTTCAGCCAAGTTTAGAGGCAACCATGTGGGGCCAGTGCTATGATGTGTCGCGTCAACTCTTACAACAAGGAGAAGCTTGATTTTACTACTACACGCCTTCTCCCTCGCCCATGCGCGTGGTGGCTCGCAGACGAGGAGAGGCTTTTGCTTATAGTACTACAACAAGCTATCCCTCCCGCTCGCGGTGGACGGACATGCAGCAGTGGATTCGATACTGTAGAAGCAGTAGTAGTAACATCATTGTTCGTCTTCTTGAAGAGGCGAAGAGCCAAGTGCAACCCGAACGTGGCAGTTGCGAACCTTGGAGCACGCATATAGCCAGGCTCTTGCATGAGACAAAATTGTTATGTGAGCCCACTATTGTAGTACTCCCTCCGTCCGGAAATACTTGTCATCAAAGTGAATAAAAGGGGATGTATCTAGATGTATATTAGTTCTAGATACATCTTTTTTATCCATTTTGATGACAAGTATTTTCGGACGGAGGGAGTACTTGCTAGTATAGCCCTGTACCAGAAAGGAGTATGTGCCTTTCTAGAGATTTCAACAAGTGACTAGACTACACCGAGACGGAGTACATATGGAGCAAAATGAGTGAATCTACACCGTAAATAAATACATAGTTCTCTCGTTTTCCTCTCGGCCTTGGTCGCGGTGCACAATATTGAGTATACTAGTACTATCATCTTGAAATTTGCGAAGTCACCATAGGCACCTCGTCGTCGACGGGAACGTCTCCTGACACGTGATAGACACGAGTGGCAGTCGCCTCCATAGGTGCTTGAATGCCAAGGAGGGAGAGGGTAGCGGTTCCCGAGACGTTGAATGGTCAATGATGCATCCTCAGACTAGCCACAATGGAGAGTAACATACAATAGTAACATACACATATCCCGAGACTATGTTACTACCTTCATAGTGGGTAGTAACATAAGTATGGTAACATGCAAAGCCTCATTTGTTATGTTATAGACTCATATTGCATTGGGACATGTGATGTTACAGTAACTAGCTAAGTTACTCAAACTACCTCTCTCCTCATTAACTCATTGCCACATAAGCAAATTTGCTGAGTTGGACTCGATGTTACTGCTGAAGTTACTCCCACTATGGCTAGTCTCGAATTACTCTATATGCAGAGGGAATTAATTGGAGAAGCAGAATAGAGCCAGCACGATATGAATGCAACAGAGTTTGGATTCTCATATAAAGGCGCCCCACCACTCCAATCCATCTACTCCTTAGTCTCTGCGCAACACTGCTCACTCCAATCCAAGACCAAGTGACCAGAAGCCAGAAGCACCTATGGAGGCGATGGTCGCGAGTGGCAGTCGGCTATGCCAAATCATCCAAGGCGCCGGCCTGCGGCCCAACACCGTGCAGTGTTTCCAGACTATGCTGCCGACCGCCGGCGTCGTAGCCCTCGCCGACGCCGGCTTCACCTCTCGCATGGACGACATGATGGTCAACTCCATCCGCAAGTTCACCGCCGTCAAGAAGCGTGTAGCGAAAGCTCCTACTAGTCCTGCCAGCCACCACGCTCATGCGCGAGGGAGGGACGCAGCTTCATTGACTTACTGCTCCTGTCATGCAGCCAAAGGCAGGTGCAGTTAAGGCACCGGAGCTCAGTCCGTGAGGGAGAGGGCGTTGTAGTAATCAAACTTCTCGGTCTTGTACGAGTTGACATGACACATCAAAGCACTGCACTCGATATAAGTCTTTTTACACATTTCAAATGGACTACTACATACGAATGTATGTAGACATATTTTGCTTCGTACGTAGCCACTTGTTGCAATCTATAAAAAGACTTATATTTGGAAATGGAGGGAGTACAACGCATGCATGCATGCCGTGACTTCCCTTTTGATACTTGCGTGTGTTGATTTGATGCACCTTGCCAAATTTTGACTATAAATTTAACTAACCAAATTTTCATGCATGTCACAAAAAATTACGGGGCTGTTTGGATTGTGACTATGTTTGTCTTATGTTGCCACATTATTTTTCCCACACTTGCCACACTTGCCTAACTTGAGTTGCTCAAATTGTTAGACACACTTTGGCTTGCCTAAGGGAATCTTGCCACACTTTTTGTGTCTATGACATGTGGGGTTCACTGCTAATAAAAAAAATCTTGTCTTAGGTGTGGCTAATAAAAAAGACTTATATTTAGGAACGAAGGGAGTATAACATATAAATAATAATGCATGTTGGGGCAACCCACGTTTCCGATAATTTTAGCCGTGGGCTTGTTCACAATTTTTACGAGGGGGTGGTTGTTCTTTAATGGAGGGACTTGTACCAGACTTCAACGATACAAAGTGCGACCTGGCACACCGTAACACCACTTGGAACAAGCGGGTAGCTATCTCAAAAAACAATCAACAACTAAAACAACGGCGACCTGGCACGTAATACACAATTTTAAACGATTTTTGATGGAGTGAAAAAGGAAAACTACCCCACTACGTATATATAGGCCGGAGCCTCCACGCTTGCTTGCTAGGGTTGCTCTATTCACACACCCTCATCCTCTCCGGATCTAAACAAGATAGGGGTGGTAACATTGTCTTTCTCCCTTCAAAAAACACTGTCTTTCTATCCTCAGCGCTGGTTACAGATCTGGACATATCCCCCTCCGCCGGTGAAGGGGAGGGGGCAGCGTTTAGGCCGTCATCGACGGCGAGGGAGGAGACCCACTGTCGGCCGCACCGTTATCTCTGGTCGAGCGCCAGCGCGGGAGGTCCTCCGATCCCTTCGTCGTTGCCCTAGTGTGTGCGGATCCGGCCTCCCGCCGCCCACATATCCACATCCCGATGACCTTCAGGTATATCTTCCTTTGAAACCGCCTTAGCTCTACTTCCCCAGCTGGCTACGTCGCTGCATGTGCATCATTCTCTACCTCTTAGCCCCTCTCTATCGGATGGTCCAACGTCACCTATTTGTTATCTTCTATTGTTAGAGGTAAAGCTACTTCATGGAGTCGAATCTTGTACTTGGTTCAAACAAGAAATAAAGTGGGGGTGAGGGAATTTAGTATGTAGTACATCGGACTTGGTACAAACTGGAAGGAAAGGGGGTGAAAGTAGTACAGACTGGTCATCCAACCGGTCTCTTGGTCGAAAAGGGAAATATAGGGGTAACGATGTACACAGTGGTATGACCAGGACTAGATTTTCTATCCACACATAGGAGTAGGTGGCTAGAGTGAACAAAAATGGGACCAACCCAGATATGTTTCTTGGATGTTTGTTTCTCGGGGCAACAAACTAGGAGTCACCACTTTATGCCCTTGCTTAGGTACATGCTGCTGGACTGCTGGTGCACCCATTGTCCCATGCCCTTATACCAAATATTTAGTTGTTCTTAATCTAATGCCCCTGGTAAAAATGAAGCCATGCCACTGTTATAAGCCATGACAAGTTTAGCCAAATGTTTTTGCCTGTAATTGTTTGAGACTCTGACTATTTCCTCTGTAGCTTTTTGTGCAAACAGGGATATCCATTTCACCTGGTTGTTGTTGTGACCTTTTGGTGCACTGCACAAAACTCTTCTTAAAAGAAGTGACTTTTGTGTTGTTTAATTGGAATGTCAGAATGGAATAGTTGGTTCATTTCGGTGGAACTACACAAAGGGAGATATGTGTTCCAATCCTCATCATCCATATTGGCACCATAACCTTCCTTTAGGTAAGAATGATATTTAATGCATGTGTTCATCTCTATTTTGCGACTGCCATGAGAAAATAATGCTATTTTTTACTAGTACACTTGTACTCCCTCACTGACAAAACCAATTCTGAAATAGAAGGCCAATCATGTACTTTGTTTCACCAACTGGTGAGGAGAATGAGAAACAGAGCATGAAGAGGAAGAAGAAGAAGAGTAAACAGTGCCAAGGCGATCTTGCTGAAGCCAGAGGCCTCAGTCGAGGCCATTCAAGGGCTCCAGCAACGACTACCTTACATGTGAGACGATCCTCCAGGGGGCCCTTCCACTTCTGTTGTCTCACTTAATTAATTAGGAGTAATTAAGTACCACTAATTTATTGCTGCCTAATTTTCCTGTCGGAGTTAAACAAATCTTTAGTAGCACCCTATGCTGACTCATGTATGTGTGTATGTTTGTCTATGGAGGTGAATCATGTGGTGGAGCAGGGAGGGAATGCTAACTTTACCCATTAGGATAATGAGGGTGCTTCTATTTGTTAGTGTATGTTTCATCAACTAGTCCCACTATTACAGTAATCTCACTCTTTCAATATATGTCCCAACAGGGATGCTCGATTTTTGTGGAACTGCACAAAAACTTTGGGTGCTTCATTGTCTTGACAGCTTCCTTCCTTTCCTGTTAGTCGCTAATCTCGGCTTGCATTCTTCCTTTGTTGTCAGTCGCTTGGCTTATCTCAGCTTCCAGTCAAAGGAAATAGTAATTGATATGCTACCTCACACAGGTTGGTACTAGTCTTTATCCTGATTATTGTGCTTGTCATATGTATTGGTAATTTGGTATTGTGCTACTGTTTGCCAATTTCATAAAGGAGTAACTTCGGGCCTGAACTCGTAGGCAAATCATTACATCGGGTGATTTTAGTAGAACTGCACAAAAAGATCAGATGGACAAGTACTTATGCTACTGCTATGTACTCCAAAGTTCACTCAGACAAGCATCGATGTTGACAAGAAGAAGTGCCTATATTCATTCGAGTATCAGCCAGCGTCAACCAATTGTTAAACTCCAAATATTAGGAGAGTGAACGCCAAAAATATTGCTTGGCGCATAGCCCAGAAAAACGCAGTCCAGTCTTCAGTCCCAACCTGTGCCTTTTGGTTATCGGCACATATTGTAGCGAACTGTATGGCATGGGGTCTAAAGATTCCAGACAAGTTGGTTGACGCGTATATTCATCTGGCACTTAATCAGTCTGCACGCCAGGGATGCTCCATTTCAGTTGAACCGCACAAAAAATTTGGGTGGTTCATTTTCTCAACCGCCTCCTTTCTCATCTGCAATGTTGAAAGTGCAACTATCCCTGGGTGGTTTTGGTAATTCCTAACAACATATAGCTCATTGAACTAATGCTACTTAAAGATAAACATTTCAGGAAAGCTCAATGTTTGGCATGGCATGGATGAGAAAAGTGGATCCCTCAAAATTCTAAGGACAAAGGATTGGCTCAAGCTCAAAGCTCAGGACTCTACATTTTTCATTTTAAGTGATCCAAGATCACATTGAGTCCATAGGAAAATCCAATACTATCAAGAGGGGATGAGGTGTTTCTTGATGAGCTTTTTGCTCAATGTGCTTAGAGATATGCTCCAAAAACCCTCAACTACTTTCTCACATCCACATATGTCCTAAACCTAAAGTCAAACTCAGCCCCGCCGAACTTTCTATCCGGAGCCACCGAGTTGAATTGACATAGCCACTGCCAGAAACCCTAGTCTTTTCGGTCTCACCGATAGGGATCTCGGCCTCACCGAGATGGGATTGTAATCTCTCTATTTCCCTTTGTAACGTTTCGGTCAAACCGAGATGAGTGATCGGTCCAATCGAGATTGCAATGCAAACTCTCTGTTTCCCTTTCGTAACGTTTCGGTCCAACCGAGATGAGCGAATCGATTACACCGAGTTTGCCCGACCAACTCTCTGTTAGTCTATTACCAAAATAGGTTTCACCGAGTTTGTGTAATCGGTCTCACCGAGATTACGTTATGCCCTAACCCTAAAAAAATCGGTCCCACCGAGTTGACATGTCGGTCCCACCGAAAATCCTAACGTTCACATTTTGAACTAAATCGGTCTGGCCGAGTTTCATGATTCGGTCCCACCGAGTTTGGTGATTTGTGTGTAACGGTTAGATTTTGTGTGGAGGCTATATATACCCCTCCACCCACTCTTCATTCATGGAGAGAGCCATCAAAACATGCCTACACTTCCAACATACATTTTCTGAGAGAGAACCACCTACACTTGTGTTGAGGTCAAGATATTCCATTCCAACCACATAAATCTTGATCTCTAGCCTTCCCCAAGTTGCTTTCCACTCAAATCATCTTTCCACCCAAATCCTATCCTATGAGAGAGAGTTGAATGTTGGGGAGACTATCATTTGAAGCACAAGAGCAAGGAGTTCATCATCAACACACCATTTGTTACCTCTTGGAGAGTGGTGTCTCCTAGATTGGCTAGGTGTCACTTGGGAGCCTCCGTCAAAATTGTGGAGTTGAACCAAGGAGTTTGTAAGGGCAAGGAGATCGCCTACTTCATGAAGATCTACCCGAGTGAGGCAAGTCCTTCGTGGGCGACGGCCATGGTGGGATAGACAAGGTTGCTTCTTCGTGGACCCTTCGTGGGTGGAGCCCTCCGTGGACTCGCGCAACCGTTACCCTTCGTGGGTTGAAGTCTCCATCAACGTGGATGTACGATAGCACCACCTATCGGAACCATGGATAAAAAATCTCCGTGTCAACATTGCGTTTGCTCCCTCAAACTCCTCCCTTTACCTTCATGTGCAATTGTTTTACGTTCCGCTGCTATACTCTTAGAATTGCATGTGTAGGTTGATTGCTTGACTTGTGCAAAGTAGCTAAAATCTGCCAAGAACTAAAATTGGGAAAAGGCTAGATTTTTATTTTGTCAAGTAGTCTAATCACCCCCCTCTAGACATACTTTCGATCCTACAAATGTAGAATTTTGGCGAGCTACCAGACCAAGATGAGCCAGTAAACTAGTTGGATGAAAGTAGTGGCCAATTTGCTCAAACCTCCCTCGGCACGAGGCCACTATTTGAGGATAAACCTACAAGCAAAGTTCAGATTGTCTATGCTGCCTCTTATGTACTCGAAAGTTTACTCGTACAAGCATTGATTTTAGCAAGAAGTACCTCCGACTGAACACCATTACCAGTCTGCAATGTAGAATTTTGGCGAGCTACAGGACCAAGATGAGCCAGTAAAATAGTTGGATGAAAGTAGTGGCCAAGTTGCTCAAACCTCCCTCGACACGAGGCCACTATTTGAGGATAAACCTACAAGCAAAGTTCAGATTGTCTGTGTTGTCTCTTATGTACTCGAAAGTTTACTCATACAAGCATTAATTTTAGCAAGAAGTACCTCCGACTGAACACCATTTACCAGTCTGTACCCTAGGTAATTAAACTTCGTCCATGGATCATATTGGCTATGATCTCAATCATTTGGATGCATAAACATACTGAACGTGTGTATATATGAATCTTTTTGTGAATTTTCTGTGAATATTTTTGTGTGATCTATCAATCATTTGGATCCATAGACATGCTGAACTTGTGTATATATGAATCTTTTGAGTTGTTGATAGTGAATGTTGGCTATGAATATGAACGTGTCCTGTGAACCTGAGTTTGATACGAATGTTTACCTTTTCTGTTGTGCTTGTGTGTGAACTTGTTAGTATGCCTACTGTGGGGTATGTGACGTGTGGGTGTCAACGGCAGACCTTCTTCCCGAGAAGAATTGCACCTGCATTGTTAGGGTAGCAATGGTGCATCAGCTCTTTTTAATCTTTTTGCTCTGTCTTGCCCCCTCCCCCGCTCAACCCTGCCGTAATGTTTTCGGCCTCAAAGCAAACATAGTACTGCGTTGTTTTGGGGCTTGATGAAAAATCGAGTGCTGGTTTCTGTAGGTTGGCCCGCCCAGCAAATGGGCTGCTGGTCCACAACGGACTGGGAGGCTAAAAATACAAGTTGTATGGTGCAGAGGCAAGTAAAAAAACGCCATCGAGAGCCATCCACTGAAGAAAAAAAATTGCTCCTGATGTGCTTCTTCAGTCGTGCCGCCGGCCCCCTCTATAATCCAGTTCGCTTGGGGATCTGGTATCATTTTTTCCAGAGGGCAAACAAGTATCAGCTAGGCCTAGGTTTTGTATTTTAACATGCGTAGCCCAACATATGGTGACAGTGGTTTCAACTTATTTTTTGAGGTCCATACCGGCCTATGGGCTTTTTCTTAAAGATCGGTAGCCCAATGTATTTTTTAACCACATTATATATATTTATATTATTACTATTATTGTATATTTTATAGAGACTTATATATACATTATAAAAACATCCCACGTGTTATTAACTTATAAAATTAAATGTTTAACAGAAGTTGGGAAGGAAAATCCTGGTTGTTTTTTACTCACATGCAAGGAAAATCCTGGTGATTGCGTACAAAAGCTTGCGAAGATTTTAAGGACCAATGTAATAATAACGCGCTCATTTTTATTTTGAGCAATAACTCGCTAATTTTTGTTAATTATGTATATAAAAAATGTGCCTCTCCGGTTTATTTTTGATATTAATTGCTTCTTCTAACATAACATTATATATATAACGAGCCCAGCTAATTCGTGTATTTGAAGGAAGTGCAAATGGGCTGGGATTTCTTAGATAATATAAATGGGCCGCATTGACGCGAAATTATTTGTTCACCCAGCCCAGCAAATGGACTGTACATTCTAGAAAACATGGGTTAAATATATGCCACATTTTTGCAGGCTGACATGTGGGCCAATAGGTCAAAGCCTACGCAGGGCGTTGCCAACTTGGTCGGCATGCACCTACAATCTCTCGTCTTCTTCCTCCAGCGTTGCCGGGACCGCCTGGTCCGGCCTCCGGCGGCTAGCGGCTCTGCTTAGCACGCATCGCTGCGAAATGCTACCCCACCGCCGGCCAGGCTATCCCTCCACCCCTCCACACCTCCTATTATTCTCCACCGACTACAGCCCCACGCCGTGCCAGAACTAGTTATAACCCTTCTCCTCCACTCAATCTGCGACTCCACTGCCGCGTCTTCCCATCTCCGAGTCGTTCCCGTCCGGGGCCTCGCCGTCGTCCACCGCCTCGCTGCGCTCGGTGCGGCGTGGTCAACAAACGAGAGTCATCGGAAGAGGACTGTACGTGGAGAGCCTGACGGCTGGGACCCACGAGGTCCATGGTCGCATGCAAGGAAAGTTCCTCCTTATTAAGCTGAAAAAATGTTTCCTACACCTGACAGCTGGGACCCATCGGCTGTATCTTCGCACGGAAGGAAGTGCCTCCTTGTTATGCGAAAAAAATTATTCCTCCCGTTGACAGCTGGGACTCGTCAGACTTGGTGGCTGACTTGTGGGCCTACTAAGCGGACGTGTACGCAGGGATTTGTCAACTTAATCAACGAATGATTCTAGCAGCTGGACCGTTGGATGTTAATCCAACAGTCGTGCTCCTTCTTCAACCTCTATTCTTGCTCCTGTCTCCCGTGGGCGGCACCGCGGCTGTGCTGCCGCGCACCCGAACCAGTCAAGTTCCCCACTCCTCTCCATCTGTGACTCCACTGCCCCGTCTTCCCCATCTCCGGGTCGTTCCAGTCTAGGTCCTCGCCGTCGTCCACCGGCCTTTGGTGCGCTTGGCACGGTGTGGTCAACGTGGTTAACAACCGAGAGTCATCGGAAGATGACTGTACGTGAGAGGCTGACAGTGGGGACACACCACGCCGATGGACGCATGCATGCAACGGAACGCGGCGTGGTCAACGTGGTCAAGGAACGACTTCCATCGGAAGTGTACTGTACGTGGAGAGGCTGACAGCTGGATCCACAGCTGCAGCAAGGAAGTGCCTCCTTATTACGCGGAAAATAATGATTCCTCCACCTAACAGCAGGGACCCACCGGACGGGCCACCGTATTTTGCAAATAAAACGTTTCCCCCTGACTGCTAGGACCCACTGGACGGGTCACCGTATTTCGTAAAAAAAACGTTCCCCCCGCTGTCAGCTCGGACCCACCGGAAGTGCCTCCTTATTACGCAGAAAAAATGAATACTCCCCCTACTAGCTGGGACCCACCTTGGTGGGAGGCTGACTTGTGGGCCTACTAAGTTGACGGGGACGGAGGGCATTGTCAACTTAGTCAATATGAACGATTCTAGCTCCAGTGACCATACGATGTCCATCCAACGGCCGTAGTGCTTGTTCAACCTCTGGTCTTCTTGCTCCAGCCGCCCAAACCAGCGCCGGTCGTGCCGCGTGCTCCTGCCTCTCGTGGCCGGCTGTGATGCCGCGGAGGCCTGACCGCCCCCTACTACTGCCACCGCTGGCAGGCCATCCCTCTACTCACCCACACCCCCTGTTATTCTGTGGCGACGGCAGCCTCACACCGCAGCCGAACTAGTGAACCCTCGTACTCCTCTCCGCGCGGGCTTCCACAGCCGCGTCTTCCCCGGCTCCACGTCGTCCCCTTACTAGGCCTCGCCCTCGTCCACCGCCCTGGTGCTCTCGGCGCGGCGTGGTCAACGTGGTCAAGGAACGACTTCCATCGGAAGAGTACTGTACGTGGAGAGGCTGATAGCTGGGTCCACGGCGGCTGCAAGGAAGTGCCTGCTTATTACGTGCAAAAAATTTATTCCTCCATCTGACAGCAGGGACCCACCGCACGGGTCACCGTATTTCATAAAAAAACATTCCCCCTGACTGCTGGGACCCACCAGCTACATCTTCGCACGCAAGGAAGTGCCTGACAGTCGGGACCCACCTAGTCGAAGCGTACGTAGCGTTGTCATTCTGGTCGCGAACGTGTACATACATACTGGTCGATGTAGAGGCGCACACGTGTCGTAGTAGAGGCGCGCACGTAGCATGTACACGTATGTACAGCGGCCAGGGTGCAAGAAAGTAAATACGGCCCCGTACGTACATACGGGCGGGGTCTCGAACGCCTACTCGCGCGTACGTACGGCCAGGGCTCGTGTACATGGCTGGGTCGGAACGGAGAAACAACATCGTCGTCGTGTTCATGGGGAGCCAACCGGCTGGGTCGGAACGGAATGCGTCGTCGTGTTCATCGGGAGAGCTTGGACGGAACAGCCGATGGAAACGAGGCCTGGCGTACCGCAGAACAGAGGAAACGGCCTTGTGTTCGACCGGCCACATTCGAAACGGGATCATGTTCATCGGGAGGTTTCTGGCGTACCGCAAAACAGAGGAAACGGGCCTCCTACGGTCGAAATGGGGGGTCTTGTTGATCGGGAGGGGTGTGGCGTACCGCAAAACGGCGGAAACGGACTTGTGTTGGAGCGCTATGGTCGAAACGGGCGTCCTATTCATCGGGAGGGGTCTGGCGTACCGCAAAACGGGACTCCACGGGATACTGTTCGTCTCCACCGTCGACCCCCTCCAACCTCCACGGGCTACTGTTCATCCACCGTCGACCTCCTCCAGCCTCCACCTGCGATTGTTCATCCACGAGCTCCTATTCATCCAGCCTCCACCGTGCGCTACTCCACCGGCTACTGCTCAACCAGCCCTCTCCACGGGCTCCTGTTCAACCACCCTTCCACGGGCTACAGTTCATCCAGCCCTCCACCGTCTACTGTTCATCCAGCCCTCCACGGGGTCTTGTTCGTCCAGCCCCAACCGGCTCGATCGATCGGGGTCCTGTTCATCCTGAGGCAACACCACGGGGTCCTGCTCATCCACCCCCACCGAGAACTGTTCATCCAAACCCCCCCAGCAACGCTCACTGTTCATCTAGAGGCAGCACCGATCGGCTTCAGTTAGCAGCAGTAGCGAAGGAATCGCTCGATCAGGTTCAGTTAATAGCCATCGATCGATCGCTTAGGTTCAGTAACGCGTAGCCTGCAGTGCAATCTCTCGGGTTCAGTTAGAGCCCAACGCCTCGCTCGGGTTCAGTTAGAGCCCAACGCCTCGCACCCACGCGCGTGCGTGTACGAGAGAAATGCGCATCGCTCGGCCCCGACCACCCACCGTAACCGGGAACACCCCGATATTTTCCTCACCCTCGGTTCTTCCACGGTTTTTTCCGTAATGGATGGCCCAAAGAATGTCATGCAGCTGCGTCTCTGGCCCGCCCAGGACGAAAAGCCCATTTTCTGTCATGATTTTTTGTCATAGAAGTAGGACCCCACCACATCTATGATGATACCGGGTTTTGTCACAATTATAGTCATAGAAGTGTCATAAGTATGACAGAAAAAAATTTCGTTCGGCCCAAAATGTCACGGATGTGTCTTTTTTTTGTAGTGTGTGTACGCGGTGAGTGTTTGCAATCATAGAAGACTATATGATGGTTGAGTACGTGGACTTGCCTAAAGGCTCGGATACGTGACCCTTCCTGAAAAGATGATGAATTGTAGTTGCAAAGTTGACTAAGAACATAGTTTGTTGGTTTTTAATAGAGTTTTTTCTTTATGTATAGGATACGTGACCCTTCCTAAAGGCTCGGATACGTGACCCTTCCTAAAGGCTCGATTGTGTGATGAATTGTTACTTATTCATGATAAGTCTATGATAAAAGTCTTATGTTTAAATTTGTTGCTGTTATAATAATGAACATGATGCTTCTATGTTCGTATTTTGTTTTTTATCGACACCTCTCTCTCAAAGCATGTGGACATGTTTTTCAATTTCGGTTTTCGCTTGAGGAGAAGCGAGGTCTAAGCTTGGGGGAGTTGATACGTCCATTTTGCATCATGTTTTCTTACTATTATTTATGATGTTTTTATCCATAACAATGGTTTTTGAGTAATTCTAATGCCTTTTCTCTCATAATATGCAAGGTATACACAAAAGAGGGAGAATTCCGGCTGCTGGAAATCTGGACCTGGAAAAGCTACGTCAGGCTACCTATTCTGCACAACTCCAAACAAGCTGAAACTTCACAGAGATTTTTATGGAATATTTGAGGAATATTGGAGCAAATAACTACCAGTGGGGGCCCACCAGGTGGGCACAATCCACCTTGGTGCGCCGGGGAGCCCAGGCGCGCCCTGGTGGGTTGTGCTCACCTAGGCCCACCTCCGGTGCCCATCTTCTGGTATATAGGTCATTTTGACCTAGAAAAAAAATAAGGAGAGGACTTTCGGGACGGAGCGCCGCCGTCTCGAGGTGGAACTTGGGCAGGAGCGCTTCTGCCCTCTGGCGGAGCGATTTCGCCAGGGGAACTTCCCTCCCGGAGGGGGAAATCATCGTCATCATCATCACCAACAACTCTCCCATCTTGGGGAGGGCAATCTCCATCAACTTCTTCAACGGCACCATCTCATCTCAAACCCTAGTTCATCTCTTGGGTTCAATCTTGTTACCGGAACTATAGATTGGTGCTTGTGTGTGACTAGTAGTGTTGATTACATCTTGTAGTTCATTACTATATGGTTTATTTGGTGGAAGATTATATGTTCAGATCCAATATGCTACTTAATACTCCTCTAATCTTGAGCATGATTATTATTTGTGAGTAGTTACTTTTGTTTTTGAGGTCACGGGAGAAATCATGTCGCAAGTAATCATGTGAACTTGATATGTGTTCGATATTTTGATAGTATGTATGTTGTGATTCCCTTAGTGGTGTCATGTGAACGTCGACTACATGACACTTCACCATATTTGGCCCTAAGGGAAGGAATTGTGGAGTAGCAATTAGATGATTGGTTGCGAGAGTGGCAAAAGCTTAAACCCTAGTTTATGCGCTATTCCGTAAGGGGCCAATTGGATCCAAAAGTTTAATGCTATGGTTAGAATTTATTGTTAATACTTTTCTCATAGTTGATGATGCTTGCGGGAGGGTTAATCATAAGTAGGAGGTTTGTTCAAGTAAGAACAACACCTAAACACCGGTCGACCCACATATCAAATTATCAAAGTAGCAAACACAAATCGAACCAACATGATGAAAGTGACTAAATGAAATTCCCGTGGACCCTCAAGAATGCTTTGCTTATCATAATAGACTGTTTTGGCCTGTCCTTTGCCTCAAAAGGATTGGGCTACCTTGCTGCACTTTTGTTACTACTATCATTACTTGCTCATTATAAATTATCGTGCTATCAAACTACTCCGCTACTTACAATTTCAGCACTTGCAGACATTACCTTGCTGAAAACCACTTGTCATTTCCTTCTGCTCCTCGTTGGGTTCGACACTCCTACTAATCGAAAAGAGCTACAAATGATCCCCTATGCTTGTGGGTTATCATCACTTTGCTTGCAAGGCTGCTTATGATGTGTATTACCGAGAGGGCCCAGAGATACCTTCCCGGAACTCGGAGTGACAAATCCTAATCTTGATTTATGCCAATTCAGCAAAGACCTTCGGAGATACCCGTAGAGCATATTTATGATCACCCAGTTACGTTGTGATGTTTGATAGCACACAAGGTATTCCTCCGGTATCCAGGAGTTACATGATCTCATGGTCGAAGGAATATGTATTTGATATTAGGAAAGCAGTAGCAATAAACTGAACGAGCATATGTTATGCTAACGGATGGATCTTATCCATCACATCATTCTCCTAATGATGTGATCCCATTATGAAGTTTTTTTGAAGGATCCAGCAAATTGTTGGCTTCAATTAGACTTAGCAGAAAGAAGCGGACGAACAACATGGGGAGGATCCGAAGATCAAAGAAAAAGAAAAAAATGGCAACCCTATTGGCTGCAGAACAACACTACACTTACAAGGCGGAACGCCATCAACCCACAGCGAGACTACGCAGCTCCGACTCCGGTGAAGAACTACGGAGAAACAAAGCAAGGTTGGCATTGCGGAAGGTCACCGAACGGACCACCTGTCACCTGTCATTGCACACCACCGGTGCCCCGCCCCACAACTTTGAGTTCACAGCAACAAGCAGCCGAGGTAATCTTATGTACAAGTCAAAGAACAGCCGACTACCATGACCAATGCCACGCCTCCGATGATGCTCACCACCCTCATCGTTGCCACAGAAGCCAAACCGCCCTCATTGCCGGACGGACACGACCAAGCAGCACGAATGACATCCCTATCTACTACTGGTCCCTCTGGCCGGTATGAAGCTCCTAGAATGATGCCCCAAGAGGTGCAACTCACGTCACCATCATCGGCCGAACCCACGGGATCATGGGTTTCCCCCGAACATCCTTGCATAGTGGAGCGAGCAGAAACGCCTTAGCGATGCCTTCAAGAAGGAAGGGGCGCCCGCAGACACCGTCGTCGCCTGCCCCGGCCCAAAAACTGGCAGCAAGGTCTTCACCCGGCGCTGCACATCCCACCACCAACCTGAGCCAGACCACCACCACAGGAGCCAGATCCAACACCCCGTGCTTCGGCTGCTGCCACCCTCGCTCGCACCACCAGCCATGTACCGCCATCCACACGGCCAGCACGCCGCTTAGCATCACCTCGCCCCGGAGCCGCTGCCTTGGCGACCTCCCACTTGCAGATCCACAAGCACCACGCAGACTCCCTGACAGCTCCAGCCTCCACCAAACACCACCAGCACACTCACTCCTGCTGCCTCACTCGCCGGGACCAGGATCCCGCCCGAGAATCAGTAGGGTGCCTCGAGCGAGCGCCCTGGATGGCACCACGGGCGCTTGGCCCGCTGGGACCGTGCCCCCATGGCCGGGGAGAGCAAAGGAGCCATCCCGACCAGGGGAGGACGCGCTAGATGGCCCAGATATAGTCCTCCCAAACACTGATGTGCAGCCACCACGGAGCATTGGCCAGGGCGGCCCTGCCGCCGAGAGGGATGCCGCCCCTCGAGTAGCACGCGCCGGCCACCCGCCGCCTACCGGACATACACCACCAGTCCCTCGAACGCTGCCAGATGTGCGACCAAGGGTCGCTGACAAAAGAAACCGCCCCGCCGCCACATTCCCTGGGTGCGCGCGGGCTTCACTGGCATCCCCTCCGGCGGTGGCGCAGCAATGGAGGAGATGCGGGGTAGCCTGACGGCGCGGCTAGGGTTGCCCCCCGTGTCGCGAGAGGAGGCGACGCAAGGGGGGGGAGGCGATCCCATTATCAAGTGACAACACATGTCTATGGCTAGGAAACCTTAACCATCTCTTGATCAACGAGCTAGTCTAGTAGAGTCTTACTTGGGACACGGTATTTTTTATGTATCCACACATGTATTTAAGTTTCCGGTCAATACAATTCTAGCATGAGTAATAAATCTTTATCATGCATGATTAAGGAAATATAATAATAATAATAACCACTTTATTATTGCCTCTAGGGCATATTTCCAACATATTGCTATGGTTAAATGTTATCTTAATTATTATCTTGTATTTGTGGATGCTTGCATAGAGTATAATAGAAGTATCACTACTGCAGGATACTGCTAACCCGACACTACGATCAGAGACCCTCTACCGAAACTGTGTGCGATGCAATAATCGCAAATGGTGGTGTAAAAAAACCATAAAAAAGGTGCAAAACATTTGCGATGATGGATGCATCAAACAAGGTTAATATTTTAGTTGTGTGTGCAATGTAGGGCATACAGTTAATCCATTCAAACTGTCTGCAATGAGGCATAACTGTTGGATGTGGGGTTCCGGCAAACCCTTAAGGTTCGAACACTAGGGTGCGCGCGAAGTCTTTCCCTCCTACCGATCTACGCCCTAGCTTGCTAAGATCTCGCTGACGAACTCGACGAACTCGCAACACAGAAAGACACGAGGTTTATACTGGTTTAGGCCACCGTTGTGGTGTAATACCCTACTCCAGTGTGGTGGTGGTGGATTGCCTCTAGGGCTGATGATCAACAGTACAAGGGAAGAACAGCCTCCTGAGGTTGAGGTGTTCTTGTGAGTAGGCTCTCGATCGGGTTGGATCGAGCTAAGATGAGATGCCCTCTACTATGGTGGCTAGCCCTACTTATATAGGCCCTGGTCCTCTTCCCAAATATCGAGCGGGAAGGGAGCCAACAACGGCGGGCAAATTTGAAGGGGGACAGCTAGTACAAGCTATCCTGACAAAAGCGGTCTTCGCCTACGAAAAGCTCTGGTGGTGACGCCGTATCGGGTTCCACGATGACCTCCGTCTCACCGTCCTCCTGGTCTTGGTCTCGTTGCACCAGTATAGCAATCTTTGCCTGATGCCTTGGTACTCTTCGCCTGCGCTGGCCTCCTTAGCACCAAAGAGGAAATAAGGACGCTGCGCGCGCTGGCGCCCGCCTGGCGCCCGCCTGGCGCTGTTCGTCATGGCTCACGTCAGGAGAGCCTCGTGAGGTTTGCCCTGCCTTGATATCTCCGCTCCTCACGAGCCTGCATGGCTAGGCTACTCTGGAGGAGGTCTTGCGTCGTCCGCCTCGCGAGGGTCTTGGATGCCTTGTTGATGAAGATGGGTCGTACGGCCTACTTGCTTAGCCATGCCGTGGGCCGCAGGCAGGCGAGTCTAGGGACCCCCATTCCCAGAACGCTGACAGTAGCCCCCGGGCCCAAGGTGCGCTCGGGCTTGGCTTCACGGCGAAGCCAAGGGTCATGTTCGGAGCACCGCGGGCCCCAAAAGCCTGCGGCCTTGGTTGACGCGTGGCGGTTGATTGGACGTGGGCGTCTCCGCTTCCCCATGCTGCCTTTGAATCCGCCTGGCTATGCGGCCCCTGCGGCCTACACAGTTATTCCTCCATCGCCCGCGCCTTGCTTCCCCAATTCCCCTGCTTCCTTGTGGCTCTGCTTCCCTTCTCCGATCTGACCTGCCCTCCTCCTGCTTCGCTGCCATGGCGCCAAAACAGGCGGACAAGGGGAAGAAGCCAATGTCTTCGTCTGGCGCACCTCCAGCTAATGAGCCGGCGCTAGGCCGATCCCGGGTGCTCAATGACGAGGCCATGGACAAGGTGTGTCCGATGCTTGCTTCCAGCTTCAGCGAGTGGGAAGAGACGGTGGCTTGGCCTGCGTCTCGCTCCCGCATGGCTCGGGCAGCCACCAAGGTCCCAATCTTCATAGATGCCCTCTGGGCTGGCCTGATTCCTCCTTTCTCTGCCTTCATCAACGCAGTGCTAGAGCATTACCAGATCCGCATGCTGCATCTTGACCCCCAATCGGTGACCCTTCTTGCTGTCTTCGCCTTCGTGTGCGAAGCCATGGTGGGCATCGCTCCTTTGGTGGCCCTCCTCCGTCACTTCTTCTCATTGCATCTGGCCGACCCTCAGCAATGCTTGGGGTGCGTGAGCTACCAGGCCGTGGCTACGACCGCGGGCGCGGGGATTGACTTCGAGCTCCCTTCATCCACAAGCGAGTTTTGCATGCAATGGGTGTTTGACGATGCTGGCGTGCTCAGCCCCCTGCTTCAGGCTCCGGCGGGGCCTGCTGTTCCAAACTCCGGTTGGGGCCATTAGAAGCTCACGAGCCCCCGCCTTGCCCCTGTCTGGGCCATGCTGAGGATGTTGAAGGACCACAGCGTGACTGCGCCTATGGTGGTGAAGGAGTTCGTCAAGCGCCGAGTCGCTCCGCTTCAGCGCCATTCCCGCCCGATGTGGACCTTGCTCAGCAGTCAGGACCACATGAGGTTTCAGGTGGAAGGGCTTCCTCTTAAGCCGCGGGAGACAGTGCTCATGGTTCTGACGGGTATCCCTCTGCCGGACGACATGCCCAGGAAGAGCTGCCTGCTGTACCGTTGCGAGAACAGGGATGAGTTTGCCGCGAGCATGCCCTCCTTTGATGAATGGGGGCTGCGGCCGATCGGCCCGGAGGGGCCTCGTGAGAACCTCGTCATCGTGGTTCCCTTCCTTCCCGCTGGTGCCGAGCTCGCCCCAAGCGACGGTGCAGGTGGGCGAGGTCCGACAGGGGCTGGTGGCCCGTCCTGAGGAACACATGCCGAATGATGATCCTGGGGCGTCGTCTTCGGGGGCCTGCGACCCCCCTCCTGAGGCGACGATTATTGAGGAGGCGAAGCACGCGGCTCCCGAGGCCAAGGCTCCAGGGGCCTCGGGAGGTTGTGGTGAGGTGGTGCCCGGCTGTTTGCCGCAACTAGGCACCTATGAAGGTATCCTTCCAGGCTCTTCTCCGACCCCTCTGCGCACCGGCCGTCACGTCCAGTGTTTCGGTCGTCTTTGTGTGGACTTCGGTGAGCTCCGCAAGAGGAAAGGATCCCCTAGCGGTAGCAGCATCTTCGGGCCGCTGAAGCGACGAAAGTACATCACCATTGACGTGTAAGTACCTTGCTGCCATAGCTTATTACGCGCTGCTTCCTTCTTCTGACGCCAGTCTTTCAGGGCTCCTTCCACCGAGGCTACCGAGTCTCCTGAGAAACGGCCTCCTTCTTCCTCAACTCTTCCGCCGGCCTCGAGTGCTCCGAGCCCGCTTGTCGCCCCCGGAGCAGGGTTGGTTGAAGGGGCACTCCTGCCTTCTTGGCATGCTGAACCTGTGGCCCTGTCGCTCCTTCCCCCCCGTTTTGGTGTGGAGCTTGGCAGGCGTGCCCAAGACTCCTCAGCTGGTCATGGATGGCAATTTGTTGGCTTCGATCTTCGGCTCCTCTCCGAGCAGCGGGCCCTGGTCAGATTGGGCTCCTCGCGAGGACTGGTTGACGTCTCGCTCGGTGTCAGCCCCCTGCCCCCTACCTGGAGGGGGCACACCACTTGGCGCCACGCCCACAGCCCCCGAGGCGGAGGACGAGGTGGGCCGAGCGTTTGAGCTCGAGCGCGGGCGGAGCATGGTTCGTCACGAGCTCTTCCAGGAGGCGATGGGCGCGATGTGTCGACTTGGTGAAGAGCTCGCGAGTGTCGATTCGCGTCTTGAGGCTGAAGGTCTCCGGCTGCCGGAGGAGCGGCGCAAGCTGAAGGTGGCCATCAACCTCGGTCGTATCAGCGCGACCTTGAGAATGCGAGGGCCGAGGCGTCCCTCAAGATCGCCCATGAAGCCTGCTCGCGAGCCTTGGAAGAGGCTCGCGAGGCCGACCGCCGTCGCGAGGCTGCAGAGGAACGCGCGTGGGAGCTCCAGGCCTGGAGCGCATCCCTTGAGCAACAGGTGGAGGCGCACAGGGCCGCTCTTGTGTCGCTGAGGGGGATGCCCGCGGAGGAAGAGGAGGTCCGGAAGCATGAGGAAGCACTGACCCTGGAGGCCGTGGAGCGCAGCCTCGAGCTCGAGCAACTGGAGATGAGGGAGCGTCAAGTTGCCCAAGCAGAAGATGCCGTCGGGGCTCGCGAGGCCAGCATCGAGGAGGTGGTTGATCGCTGGGTGGCCGAGGTTCGCGCAGATCTGGAGGGTAGGTACAACCTGAAGCAGAAGCTCGCAGGCGCGGAGGATGAGGGTCGGGCTGCTGCCCTCAGGCCCAGGTTGGAAGAGGCTGAGAGGCGTGCGGAAGCCACGGCCGCCGCCCTGGTTACGACGCAGGCGGACTTGGCCTCCACCCGCGCCGAGCTGCGTTCCCTCCGGAGGCAGGTTGATGACTCAGAGGCCGTCGGGAGGCAAAATACGGAGGAAGTGCTCCAGCGACGAACGCTGGAGCGCGAGCATGCCCCTATGCTTCAGGATCTCCGGAACAGGGCCAATATCGCCCTAGGCCATATTTGCGACGTGGAGGCGCCGGCCCCTCAGTCGAATGATTATGCCAGCCACCTGACCGTCTTCACTGAGGTGGTGACACGCCTGGAGGCTCGATCTGCCAGAGCTTGCCAGCTTGTGGAGGAAAGGGGTCATGGCCTACTCGAGCGCGCTTTCTCCTGTGTCTTCAACCACCTCCTGAATGCCGACCCCAACTTTGATTTCGACACCGCCATCGCCCCCGTACCCTCGGCTGTCCGGGGCAACCTAGTGCGTTGGGTTGAGGATAATGTGGACGCGTTGGTCAGGGCCTTCACTTCGGAGGATAACGCGGTGGTGGTCATCGCAGACGAAGGCAACATGGTTGACGACGGCGACGGGGGCGTCGCCGATGGCGGCGATGATGCCGCTGAAGACGGCGACGACGCGACTGACGCATCAACGGGTGATGCAGCAAGCGACATTTTTGGCTGATCCCTTGTTCTCCTATCATTTCATCCTGCGCACAAACTCGGGCGTGGCCCTTAGAAAACTTGTAAGAGCATTTTGAGAGGGGGAGCCCCTCATGTAAGCAAACTGCAGTTTTTACTATCCCATGTGATGTGAGTTTGTGTCCTCGTGAACTTGTGAATCCGGATGCGAGTTCTCTGCCTTGGTTTACCTTAGTCAGCGCCAGCTTTGAGCTGGGCTGCGACGTGTCGAGTTCCTGAGAACCCTGTGGAGCTCGTCGCCCCGTCAGAAGGGGCCCCACTAGAGCTGAGCACCAGTTGTAGTGCTTGCGCGCACTAGGCGTGCGCGCTTCACGCTGTCCCGCTCACGAGGAGGTCGTGAGGGGAAGGCGATGGACATGAGTCCCAGTCAAAACAAGGTCCAGAAGGCAAGAAATTGCTTGAACAAGAAAAGGCTCCCCCCGCGCGCATCAATAAAAACTCAGCTTCAACTCAAATCCAGATCCAGAAAGCAAAGCTACACAGAGAGAGATCCAAAGCAAAAGGCCGCGTCCGGCACCTAGTCTAGTCTTCTGCTCTTCAAGTCTTCTCACCAGCGCTGAGCTAAGTGCTGCCACTAGGCGTGGGAGGGAGCCCCAGGGCCTGAGGTCGGCACCCCTGAGACTCCGGGGCGTGTATATCCCCAACTCATTATTACGTGAGAGTGTCACGGGCGGCGAGCTTCACAGGCACTGGGCCTTCTTCACAGGTACTGGCCTTGCATCATATCGCCAGACGAGGGCCCCGCCTTGCGCCACCCTTGACCTCCTCTGAGCCGACGGTCACCAGGACGACACAAAGGAGGAAAAGAGGACGCCAGCGGTTCCCTCGGCGACCACAGGTCCTCTGCCGGGGGAAGGGTTGTCGAGGCCTCCCCGGCAGAGGGCCTACCTCCGGGTGTCACCAGGCGTCACGCACCGCGGGGACGGGCCTTGCTCCTGGCTTCCTCCCGGCGGCCCCCAGCGTGTCTCCCTTGTTGGAACGGACGCTGCAACCTGACTCGTCTGCAGCCCATGGTTAGCATAAGCCTATTCCTGAGAGATTAGTGGTACCCTGTAGTTGCCGTTGCCGGCGTGACCGTCGTGGTTCTCCGTTGGTTCTTGGAAGGCTTCGACTCCTAGCGCCCCCTCTCCCCAATCTTCTCCAATGAACGAGCCAGGGCCATCCTCTGGTGCATACCCTTGGTCCATCATGCGGGGCATGTAGGCTTCCGGGGCCATCACCCCGAACACCTCGAAGTGGTGCCCCACGCTCCATGTTGCTCGGCCCATGGTGGCGTCCTGGGGATGACAGCACGACGTCTGGCTGGGACCGTGGAGGGCGACGCTTGCGCCCGTGCTTGTCGCGGGCGGCATGGGGGGTCGGAGCCCCCTACGCCGCAGGTCGTGCTGATGTTGATGAAGCCCCCGGGCATAGTTGATGGCGCGCGGATGTGGTAAGGTTCGCCGCGCGGCCCTGCAGTGGCCTGAGGAGGAAGTCGATAGCAAAAGGGTGGTGCTCCCGACGCCGCTGCGTCCAGCAGCTCGGCAACACGCTCCAGCTGTGTGTCCCGGCCGCTCTCCATCAGTCTGCACCGTTGTAGCTCCCTTGCCACGGTGAGCGCTGCGCGCATGTTTCCTTGCTCCCGCCGCGAGTGCGGCGCCGTTGCTGCGGCATGGCTCACCGCTCTTGCGGCGCCTCGTACTTGTCGCGGGGTGAGGGTGGACGACGCCTGGCCATGCTGCCCACGCCCGGTGGAGTTAGGCGGCGCTCGCGCCACCTGGAGTGCGGGGTCAAGATCTTCACGGGCAGGCGGCGCTGCTCGGGCCGGCCAGGCTGGCCAACGATCGGAGCCGGCCCTTGAGTCGCCAAACATCGTTGATGGGGAGCGTCGGCGAGCTGGTTGGCAGAGAAGAAGCTCCGGCGCACCCCTACCTGGCGCACCAAATGTCGGATGTGGGGTTCCGGAAAACCCTTAAGGTTCGAACACTGGGGTGCGCGCGGAGTCTTTCCCTCCTACCGATCTACGCCCTAGCTCGCTAAGATCTCGCGGACGAACTCGACGAACTCGCAACACAGAAAGACACGAGGTTTATACTAGTTCGGGCCACCGTTGTGGTGTAATACCCTACTCTAGTGTGGTGGTGGTGGATTGCCTCTAGGGCTGATGATGAACAGTACAAGGGAAGAACAGCCTCCTGAGGTTGAGGTGTTCTTGTGAGTAGGCTCTCGATCGGGTTGGATCGAGCTAAGATGAGATGCCCTCTACTACGGTGGCTAGCCCTACTTATATAGGCCCTGGTCCTCTTCCAAAATATCGAGCGGGAAGGGAGCCAACAACGGCGGGCAAATTTGAAGGGGGACAGCTAGTACAAGCTATCCTGACAAAAGCGCTCTTCGTCTGCGAAAAGCTTTGGTGGTGACGCCGTCTCGGGCTCCACGATGACCTCCGTCTCGCCGTCCTCCTGGTCTTGGTCTAGTTGCACCAATATAGCAACCTTTGCCTGATGCCTCGGTACTCTTCGCCTGTGCTGGCCTCCTTAGCACCAAAGAGGAAATAAGGACACTGCGCGCGCTGGCGCCCGCCTGGCGCCGTTCGTCATGGCTCACGTCACGAGAGCCTTGTGAGGTTTGCCCCGCCTTGATATCTCCACTCCTCGTGAGCCTGCATGGCTAGGCTACTCCAGAGGAGGTCTTGCGTCGTCCGCCTCGCGAGGCTTGGACCCTCGCGAGGGTCTTGGATGCCTTGTTGATGAAGATGGGCCGTACGGCCTACTTGCTTAGCCATGCCGTGGGCCGCAGGCAGGCGAGTCTGGGGACCCCCGTTCCGAGAAGGCCGACAAGAACAACAGGAACGGGCAGCCATAATAATGTGTGTGCGATGCAGGACACACGGTTAATCCATTCGAACTGTTTGCGATGAGGTAGAACAATAGAAATGGGCAGCCATATCAATGTGTGTGCGATATACGGCATACGGTTAACTCGGACGAACTGCTTTCGATTGGGGAACACAACAGAAATGGTTCAACTTAACAACACGTGTGTGATATGCAGCATACAGTTCACATGGATGAACTGTTCGCGATGAGCCAAAAGAACACAAATGAGTCGTGTAAACAAGATGTGTGTGATAAATGGCAAACAGCCGACTCGGATGAACTGTTTGCGATGAGAAATTACAACACAGACAGTCAATACAGTTACTTCGTGTGTGATTCTGTGTGTACAAAAAACTTTGAAAAATGCAAACTAGTTGCTTGCGGTGGCTAGGAGTATCGCACACGATGCGTCTGCGAGTACTCGTGTGCGATGATTAGTATGTTACACGTATGTTTCCTTATGTGAACATGTGTGTGAATTTGCAATATGGACAATTAATATGCAAATGCCTTCTGGACATCGGGCACACGCATAAACTCAATGAACTCTAATACTTTCCATGAAAATTTATGAACTTGGGTAACAGCATTTGAGTAACATGTATATAGTGGTTACACTATTCGACAAAAGGAGGATCTTCATAACATGGTTTTGACAACCATATGGTCCATATCTACATACTTAACATAGTAACATATCACATTTTAAGAGGCTAAGGGCCAACAACCCATATGGTTCATATCTACATACTTAACATATATAGTAATAGCTAGCACATTTTAAGAGGCTGAGGACCAACAACCACAACTATCCACTGGAAGCAGCTTGATCACGGTGACTCGGCATCGCGTCAGTGAAAAGGAAGAGCCCTCCTGTGCCTTGGTAGAGTAGGAGTAGAACAGTGTCTCCAATTTTCCAATATGGATGCATTGCCACGAGAAGCGAGAACTTGTTAATTTGAATGGTTCCATTTTTGCGGGAAATGTAGTACCTTGCAATCACTTTGGCGTTATTAGCAGGCACAAGTGTAATTCGACCATGCCAGGAAATCGATCCAGGAACTGCTACAGGGGGCAATTGCTGTTGACATGTAGAATAAAAAACAATTGTAACATATCGTTGAAGATATATATAGTTTAAGAGCATCAACATTAAAATAAGACTTTTTACCAGCGGTTTGTGCACACTATTGGTCTTGTTCAGTGTGTGCACCATAGGTCTAATTAATCCCATCCAAAATACAGCGTTCATACACTGTGCTATCTCTGTCAGATTATCAACGAAGTTTATGACATGCTTCAAGTCCTTCCAGTGAATTTGGTACGCTTAGTAACATACAGATCGTTCACTATGCATCCAACATATCCTGCTTAAAAGGTGGAAAGGTATTATTTATTTAGAACATGGCATAAGAATATATAGTGCACATAAATTGGTAAACATAATTTGTTACTGCCTAGGAACGGAGTCAGAATATCATATCACAATTGGTTGCTTAAGTAGTGATCAATTGGTTGCTTAAATAGTAATATGACCGCATGGAGAAAGTTGAAAGGACACTAACCTCGATCAGAATTTGATCGGCTGATGACGTTGGGGAAGTAAACATCCATGTTAATTAGACTAGGATGTGGTGCACGCACTAGAATTTTATTGCTAGCTTTCAGTTCATAACACCTAGACATTTTTCTCCAAAGGTCCCCATTAAAATAGGACTGACCATCTTTATCAAGTTTTACGCTAACCGTCATTGTAAATCCATGTTGCGTTGTCAATATGACATCCTGGGAGTCATCAGCAAAGTAAAGACCAAGATTTCCTTCTACTCCTGTTCTTGCAAAGCAAGGGATGTACTTCTTGAAATGAAAATTAAGATCGTAAATTAGATATATTGAAATAACCAAGCAAGATGCAAATATGGGAGTAACTGATTGAACATATCCATATATAGATGCAAGCAAAGTACAAAAATATAGAATTAAAAATAGATAATGTAACAAAGATTTGATGCAAATATATAGATAATGTAGCAACAGACGGTATATGTTCACAAATTTAGGCCATGTCGATCGTGGTAGGTTGAGATTGAACATACCGAGCGCTCCCTGAAGTCATTCAGAATGGTGAGATAGAACTTCGTTTCCGACTGGCCACGACCATAGTTGCCCGATTTGTGCTCGCACTGTGCACACATGAATGAACACCCACGAATCAGCTAGACCAAAAATGATTCCACGGCGATTTCCGCCGGTTGATTAACAGCGACGGAAGGACTGCGATAAGAGATGAGTGAATATTTTGCTAATTTAGTTGATTACCTTCTCCATGAGAAAAATCCCCGGCCCAATCCCGCATAAAAAACCAGTCGACCAGAGTCTAGAATGTCGGTGCAGATAGGCGGCGGAAAGCGGTGGAGGCAAAATCCGGTGCCGTTTGGAGCGCGACCTACGCCCGGCGCCAACAGCCATCGGGCTTAGGGTGCAGAGTTGTGGAGGAGTCCGCGGCGAGTGAGTGGGGACGAAGTAGGCGAGGGTTTTATTTTCCTTTTGCATGTGTGAGTGAACACACACGGTTCGCAGAGGCGACAGAGATGAATCGTGTGCGATAGTAAATCACCGAGATTGAATGGGAATCCAAATTTTCTTTGTCCTTCATCCATGAGTTTTTTCTACGATGAGCATAAACCCTGCTAATCACCGTATTCAAATTTGACACTTTTTCGGGTTCATTTACAATATTTAGGGGATTATGTGCATTTTGTAGGCATTAATGCACGTAATTCAAATTCAAACAATAGGTGCATGAAAGGGTGCACAAGAACGGTCTGGAAAAACCATACTCGTGTTATTTAGTAATTTCTCAAGCCTTTTACAAGGAATGGGAAGGGATTTGAATGGAATGTGTGGCAAAAGTCAACCACAAACGCGTCATTTACTAGGTTATCAACTATACAACAATGAAATATGTGCTTGAAAAACATGACAGCTGGCATGGTGCCATGGTATGGCCACACAGTGCCCTGGTTAAAAGCTGAGAAGGTTTGATTTATGTCATCATGCACGCCCTTCATAAATCGAACCATCACCAAGGAAGTTCAATGCTTTCGAGAGGGAAATCACCAAGATTGAAGGGGAATCCAAATTTCCATCCTAGTTTGTCATTCAGTCTTTTTCCAACGATCAACATACCGCCTCAAATGAAACGTGTTCAAATTTGACATTTTTCCGCATCTACCATATTTAGGGGATTGTGTGCATTTTCTAGGCATTAATTATGCACATAATTCAAATACGAACAATCGGTGCATGAAAAGGTGCACAAGACCGGTCTATAAAACCATGCTCATGCTATTTAGTAGATTCTCATGCCTTTTCCAAGGAATGGGCAGATATTTCAAGGAAATGTGTGGCAATAGTCAACGATAAACGCGTCGTTTACTGGGTTAACAACTATACAAAAATGAAATACATGCTTGGAAAAACATGATGCCTTGTGTGGTGCCATGGTATGACCTCACCGTGCCCTGGTAAAAATGTCGTCATGCGTGCCTTTCATAAAATGAACCATCATCCGAGGAAGTTTCATGGTTTCGAGGGGGAAATCACCAAGATTGAAGGGGGATCCAAATTTCCTTTGTCCTTTGTCCACGAGGTTTTTTCTATGATGAACATACAACCTGCAAATCACCGTGTTCAAATTTGGCACTTTTCCGGGTTCATTTGCCATATTTAGGGGATTATGTGCATTTCCTAGGCATTAATGCGCATAATTCAAGTTCAAACAATCGATGCACGAAAGAGTCCACAAGAACGGCCTGGAAAACCATGCTCATGCCATTTAGTAAGTTCCCATGCCTTTCACAAGGAATAATGGATAGATATTTCGTTGAAATGTGTGGCAATAGTCAACCACAAATGTTTGTTTGTTGGGCTTGCAACTATAGAAAAAAATGAAATAAATGCTTAGAAAACATGACGCCTGGCATTCTGCCATGGTATGACCTCACCATGCCCTGGTAAAAATTTGAGAAGGTTTGGCTTATGTCGCCATGCACGCCCTTCATAAATCGAACCATCACCGAGGAAGTTCAATGCTTTCGGAGGGAAATCACCAACATTGAAGGGGAATTCAAATTTCCGTCCTAGTTTGTCATTGAGTTCTTTTTGCAACGATCAACATACCGCCTCAAATTCAATGTGTTCAAATTTGACATTTTTTCGGGCTCATTTACCATATTTAGGGGATTATGTGCATTTTCTAGGCATTAAATGGACATAATTCAAATTCAAACAATCGGTGCATGAAAAGGTGCACAAGAACGGTCTGGAAAACCATGCTCGTGTTATTTAGCACATTCTCATGCCTTTTACAAGGAATGGGCAGATATTTCAAGGAAATGTGTGGCAATAGTCAACCATAAACACGTCGTTTACTCTATTAACAACTATACAAAAAATGAAACACATGGTTGGAAAACATGATGCCTGGTGTGGTGCCATGGTATGGCCTCACCATGCCCTGGTAAAAATTGGAGAATGTTTTCCTTATGTCGTGATGCGCGCCTTTCATAAAACAAACCATCATCCGAGGAAGTTTCATGGTTTCGACGGGGAAATCACCAAGATTGAAGGGGGGTCCAAATTTCCTTTGTCCTTTGTCCATGAGTTTTTTTCTATGATGAGCATACAACCTGCAAATCACCATGTTCAAATTTGGCACTTTTCCGGGTTCATTTGATTATGTGCATTTTCCTAGGCATTAATGTGCATAATTCAAGTTCAAACAATCAATGCATGAAAGGGTCCACGAGAACGGCCTAGAAAACCATGCTCGTGCCATTTAGTAAATTCCCATGCCTTTCACAAGGAATAATGGATAGATATTTTGTTGAAATGTGTGGCAATAGTCAACCACAAATGTTTGTTTGTTGGGTTTTCAACTATAGAAAAAATGAAATAAATGCTTAAAAACATGACGCCTGGCATGCTGCCATGGTATGACCTCACCATGCCCTGGTAAAAATTTGAGAAGGTTTGGCTTATGTCGTCATGCACGCCCTTCATAAAGCCATCACCGAGGAAGTTCCATGCTTTCGAGAGTGAAAATCCCCAAGATTGAAGGGGAATCCTAATTTCTGTCCTAGTTTGTCATTCAGTTTTTTTCCAACGATCAATGTACCGCCTCAAATGCAACGTGTTCAAATTTGACATTTTTTCGGGCTTATTTACCATATTTAGGGGATTATGTGCATTTTCTAGGCATTAATGGACATAATTCAAATTCGAACAATCGGTGCAAGAAAAGGTGCACAAGAACGGTCTGGAAAACCATGCTCGTGTTATTTAGCACATTCTCATGCCTTTTACAAGGAATGAGCAGATATTTCAAGCAAATGTGTGGCAATAGTCAACCATAAATGTGTCGTAACAACTATACAAAAAATGAGACACATGGTTGGAAAACATGACGCCTGGCGTTGTGCCTTTGTATGGCCTCACCATGCCCTGGTAAAAATTGGAGAATGTTTTCCTTTATGTCGTGATGCGTGCCTTACATAAATCAAACCATCACCGAGGAAGTTTCATGGTTTCAAGGGGGAAATCACCAAGATTGAAGGGGGGGTCCAAATTTCCTTTGTCCTTTGTCCACGAGTTTTTTTCTACATTGAACATACAACCTGCAAATCACCGTGTTCAAATTTGGCACTTTTCCTGGTTCATTTGCCATATTTAGGGGATTATGTGCATTTCCTAGGCATTAATGCGCATAATTCAAGTTCAAACAATCGATGCATGAAAGGGTCCACAAGAACGGCATAGAAAACCATGCTCGTGACATTTAGTAAATTCTCATGCCTTTTACAAGGAATGGACAGATGTTTCGATGAAATGTGTGGCAATAGTCAACCACAAATGTTTGTTTGTTGGGTTTTCAACTATAGAAAAAATGTGTGCCTATAAAATTTGAGAAGGTTTGGCTTATGTTGTCATGCACACCCTTCATAAATCGAACCATCACCGAGGAAGTTCCATGCTTTCGAAAGGGAAATTCTCAAGATTGAAGGGGAATCCAAATTTTCTTCATTCTTTTCCCTGGAGTTTTTTTCTACGGCGAACATACACCCTGCAAATCACCGTGTTCAAATTTGGCATTTTTCCGGGCTCATTTACCATATTTAGGGGATTATGTGCATTTTCTAGGCATTTAGCGCATATAAATCCAATCCAGCTACAGGTGCATGGGTGTGATGTGAGGGACGTGGATTGTCGTTCGATCATGGCGCATCCAATGGTGCACACGCGCGATCCGCATGGTCGGGGTTCCGGCCAATCATAATGCAACACACAATAGGCTCAACGCACACTGTTTCCGGAAGCGACGGAGATGAACCGTGTGCGATAATGAATGAGAAAAATTGTAAGGGAAGCCAAATTTTTGTTGTCGTTTATGGTTGAGCTCTTGAATACCACCGCACTGTACGGCTGCCCGGCCCCTCCATCCCAGAGCTCTCTCCAGGCGTCGTCCATGGCATTGCAGCGCACAATAACTGGTAAGGAAGCGATGGCATCCCACCGCGCCGCGTTCCTCGCCGTTCGCGACCGCACACATGGTAAGGAAGCGATGGCATCTCGCTGCGCCGAGTTCATCGCCGCCGGCGGCCAGACAGTTACATGGGCGGACTTTGAGGCTGCCATGGCTGAATGGGTGGTGGATCTAGAGGCGGCCAAAGCCGCACAGAAGGAGCGGAAAAGGCAGAAAGCGGTCAAGAAAAGAGAGTCCCGCCGCCGCAAGAAAAAATAGGCCGCACACCATGGTGAGGAGAGCTTGGCAGAGATCGAAGCACGGTGGGCTGCCGCCTACAAGGCCGGGAAGGAGAACGCCGACGTCTGGCCAGCATGACCTGATGGCAGCATGTGAGAAGTAGTTTAAGTTTGTAGTATTAGAGCAAATTACCAGTAGTACTTTAAGTTTGTAGTATTAACGTACAATGTCCATAAGAGCATCCTTTGAGGGCTTTGAGCGTTGATTAGCATGTCTGCCCGTGTGCATTTTTTTGCATTAATCATTAGAAGATCACAAAACAAACGGTTTCTATGTCGTACCTGTCTGCGTTTTTTGCGTTAATGACCCATAAGTTACATGTGCGATATTTCCTAATAAACCAGGCGTACCATTGACCTCAAAAATCAAGTACACGTGTACATTTTTTTGGAGACGGGATCTGCTAACTTTCTTTTTTCTCGCACACGAGTATTTTACGCGCTTCGTCTGCGTTGTGTGTTTCCCTCGCCCAAGTTTCAAGTTTCGCACCAAAATTTTCATTAGGTGCGCGATTTCAGAATTTATTCCTCCAACCACATCCCCTTCCCCTCAGTATCCCCCCCCCCGCCCTCCCTCGCGCCTCCCCCTACCGGCATCTCAAACCACCGCCACCGCAACCACAGCTTCAACCACATCTACGTTCTGCTCGGATCCAGTTAGGTAACCCACCGATCTCTATCACGTCCCCGGCCTGATTGCTTAAATGGCGCCTGCGAAACATCCTCATGCCACCAAATCCCCCCCCCCCCCGCCAGGAGCTGATGGCGGTCCATGGCGCAATGACCGCTATGCGTGTTGACCCGGAGGAACACCTCGCCTCCGCCGCCGCCGCCGACATGGTGCAGGCTCTAGCCCAGATGAAGTCCCCCAGTGACTACCCCCAGGACTTAACAGGTAAGATCTGACCAACTAAATCTTACCAATACCACTTGCAATGGCTATTATTTGTACGGTTGATGTATTAAGCATGTTTGTGCCTTGTTTATTTCAGTACTACACACTGTTATGTCCAAATATTACCGTGTCCAGCTCAATTTCACCAATACCAGCAACAAACTTACAATACATGACTCAGGATATCACTAGAGATGCTGCCCATTTACTATTTTTAGTGGATGCTAACCCTGCTGCACTTAACATGCCTGTCCATATACTTACGCAGGGTCATAACGGCCGATGCTTTTGTTTGCCGTCGAGGTGAGCTGCATCCCATGTCTTACAATATTTCACATAATTTGTGCAATTGCAGTTTAACTTCTACCCATTTATTGGTTGCCTGTAGGTAGACATGTCAGTGGCACTGATCCACGCTTCGACCCGGAGGAATAGCTCGCCCCCGCCGTCTCTGACTTTGGGCGAGCTCTGGCCAAGATGAAGTGCCCCAGCAGCTACCTCTCAGGACTTACCAAGTATGTACTCACCAGTTCAATCTTACCAATACCAGTTGCAATTAATGGCCATGTTCTGTACGGTCGATGTATTAAGCATGTTCTAGTAAACATGCCTAACACGTTTTTGCTACTTTCCCTACCTTTTTATAGACATCTGGGCCATTCTCTACTCTGGCAGCACCTGCCTTGTGATGTTTAACTATGCCAATTGCATTTTTATCAGTACCGGTTTCATTGTCTATTAAGCCTATTGCAATTAACAGTTGAATCCATTTTTAAACAGTTGCATTTCAATGGCTACAAACTTACAGAACATGACTTAGGATGTTGTTAAACCTATTGCAATTAACAGTTGTATCCATTTTTTAATCTATCCATTTGCTACCATGCTACTCTCCGCAATGAAGATACACTAGAGATGCTGCCCCATTTGCTATTTTTGGTGCATGCTAACCCTGTTGTACTTAAAATGCTTGTCCATGTACTTACGCAGGGTCATAACGGCCGATGCTGTTGTTTGCCATCAAGGTTAGCTGCATCCCATGTCTTACAGTATTTCACATCATTTGTGCAATTGCAGTTTAACTTCTACCATTTACTGGTTGCCTGTAGGTACACATGTCAGTGGCACTGATCAACGCTTCGACCCGGAGGAACAGCTCGCCTAAGCCGCCGCTGACTTTGGGCGAGCTCTGGCCAAGATGAAGTGCCCCAGCAACTACCTCTCAGGACTTACCAAGTATGTACCCACCAGTTCAATCTTACCAATACCGGTTGCAATTAATGGCTATGTTTTGTACTGTCGATGTATTAAGCATGTTGTACTAAACATGCCTAACACGTTTGAGCTATTTTCCCTACCTTTTTATAGACAATTGGGCCACTATCTGCTCTGGCAGCACCTGCCCTGTGATGTTTAACTCTGCCAAATGCATTTTTATCAGTACCGGTTTCAATGGCCATTAAGCCTGTTGCAATTAACAGTTGTATTCATTTTTAAAGAGTTGTATTTCAATGGCTACAAACTTACAAAACATGAATTAGGATGTTGGTAAGCATGTTTCAATTAACAGTTGTATCCATTTTTTAATCTGTCCCTTTGCTACCGTGCTACTCTTTTGAAATGAAGATATCACTACAGATGCTGCCGTTTTATTACCATTTGCTATTTTTGGTGGATGTTAACCCTGTTGTAGTTAACATTGGCAATCCATGTACTTACACAGGGCTACAATGGGCGATGCTGTAGTTTGCCGTCGAGGTTAGCTGCGTCCCATGTCTTATACACCATCTATTCCTAAATATAAGTATTTTTAGAGATTCCAATATAGAATACATAAGGAGCAAAATGAGTGAATCTAGATTCTAATCTAAACTATATCTATAATTCTATATACATTCGTATGTAGTTCATATTGAAATCTCAATAAAAATACTTGTACTTAGGAACATAGGTAGTTGTATTTTACATCATTTGTGCAATCTCAGTTTAGCTTCTAACATTTAATGGTTGCTTGTAGGTACATATATGAGGGGTACTGATCCACGCTTCGATCCCTTTTGCGTATGGGGCAATGAGATATCATGAACAAGCGTCAAGTGAGGAAACTAAGAAAGATTGTTAGGCGAAAGAAATGGGTGATTGGAAGAATGCCATTTACTGAGCTATCTTCTTTTTTCTTCTTCTGGCGAAAGCACATTTTATTGTTTCACGGAAGCAAGACGAAAGGTCATTTCGAAGACAACAGTGAACTTTAGCATGGTAAGTAATGTGTTTCCTTTTCTGTCGGCGTTCTGGGAACGGGGGTCCCCAGACTTGCCTGCCTGCAGCCTGCGGCATGGCTCCACTAGCGGCCCTGTACGTCCCATCTTCACCAGCAAACACTCAAGACCCTCGCGAGGGGCCGAGCCTCACGAGGCAGACAACGCAAGACCTCCTCAGGGGCGGCCTCACTAGGTTGGCTCACGAGGAGCGGAGAGATCAAGGCGGGGGCACCTCGTGAGGTTCCCATGACGTGAGCCGTGACGACCAAGGCCAGGAGGACGCCAGCGGGCGTAGAGTACCCATTGCCTCTTTGGTGCTAAAGGGGCAAGCACAGGCGAGGAGTCTCGAGGCATCAGGCAAAGGTTTCCTTATCGGTGCAACAAGACCAAGACCAGCAGGAGGACAGCATGGAGGTCATCACGGAGCCCACGGCAGCGTCACCACCAGAGCCTTTGGCAGGCGAAGACCACCTTTTGTCAGGATAGCTTGTACTAGCTGTCCCCCTTCAAATTGGCCGTTGTGGGATCCCTTCCTGCCTAATCATTTGGGAAGAGGACCCGGGCCTCTATAAATAGGACTAGCCACTACCGTAGCAAGGGAGATTCCGACCATTCTCTACTACGCAAGCTCCCTGAGCTCAAGAACACCTCTCCTCAGGAGGTTGTTCATCCCTTGTACTTGTTCATCCCCAACCTACAAGGCAATCCACCACACCACACTGGAGTAGGGTATTACACCACATCGGTGGCCCGAACCAGTATAAACTCTTTTGTCCCTCGTTCTTTGGGTTCGGCGAGCTGAGCTTTGAGATCGTGGTGAGAGCGGGAGCTAGGGGGAGAGAGATCTTTGTGCGCACCCAGAGTTCGAACCTTGAGGGCTTTGCCAGAACCCGTGATCCGACATTTGGCGCGCCAGGTAGGGGTGCGCCGAAGCCCCACTTCCTTCAGCTGATCCGCCGACACCCTGCGGTGCCAATGTCCGACGACCCGAGGACCAACGCCGATCACTGGGCAGCTTGGCCATCCAGGGTGGCACCGTCCGCCCAAGGAGACCTCAACTATGTGCTGCAAGCGGCCCGCGCACTGCCAAACGCCGCGGGGCGCGGTCCGACGCCTCCTGCCCTAACCTCGCACCGCGCGCGAGCCGCCGCAAGGGCCTCGAGCTCTGCTGCGGCGACAGCGCCGAACACCCGACGGGAACAAGCTAACAGGTGCCGACTAGCAGAGAGCGGCTGTGACGCGTTGCTGGAATGCGTCGCCGAACTGTTGGATTGTGCCTGTAGGGGCGAGCCTCCTTTCTGCTCCTTGTCCACGCCTCAGGTTGTAGCCGAGGCGCGTGCGAGGCCCCAGCGAACTCGCGCACCCCCAGGGGCAATGGAAGAGCCCGATGACACCAACGTGGGCAGTCGCGCCGCCCGTCCAACCGCTGCAACTTCATCACGGGCGGGAGCAAGCGCTGGCAGCACCCTATGGGGGCGCCCTGGAGTGCAACCCGGCAGCCGCCAAGGCCGGGTGTCGTGGCTGGAAGCTCCGGGAGTGGGGCACTCAGGTGGTGGCCCTGGTGGGGCGACTGTCGATGCCTATGTGCCCCGCATGGTGAGCCCGGAGTACGTATTCTGGGAGGGCCCCGGCGCGTTCCTCAGGCCAGGATGGCACGGTGGAATGCTTGAAGCAGGAGCTTTACACGAGTCGCCCGAAGGCTCCGCCGACCCCTTCAGCAATGACAACGGGGTACAGCAGGTATCGCGGGAGCAGGCGTACACTAACCATCGGCTGCAGGTGGACCAGACCACGATGGTAGCCGGAGACCCGGGGGTGGTGTTTCCGCCCTTGGCCGGAGAGGAGCGCTGGGGGCTGCGCGCGGGGGGCTCGGAGCAATAGCCTCCCCGTGCCGCGTGGAGCAAGGCGCCGTGCGGAGGTAGGTCCTCTGCCGGGGGAAGCGCTGGAGAGCGCTCCCCCGGCATAGGTTCCGTCGTCGCCGGGGGCGCCGCTAGCGTCCCCATTGCCCCTTGGCCTCGTTCTGGTTTCCGGACGACCCAATGGTGGTCGGGGGTGGCGCACAGCGGGGCCCCCGTCTGGCGATATTAAGTAAGGCACACGCCTATGAAGGTCTCCGCTCGTGGCACTCTCACGTAATAATGAGTGGGGTTGTACACGCTCCGGAGTGTCAGCAGTGCCACCCTCGGGCCTCGGGGGCTCCCTCCCACGTCCTAGTGGCAGCACTTAGCTCCACGCTGGTGAGAAGACTAGCTAGGTGCCGGACGCGGCTATTTGCTTTGACCTTTTCTCTGTAGCCCCAAATTCGCAGCCTTTGATTTTGGATTTTATGTTGAATTTTCATTAGCAATCGCGGGGGGTGCATATTCTCGTTCGTGTTGATTTCGTGAGTTTTCTGGATTCGTGCTTTGTTTTGGGATTTGCATCTGCTACCTCCCCCCTTCCGAGCACCTAGCAAACGGGGGCTGGGCGTGGCATGCGCACACTACGCGCGCACCTCGCCATGACTGGCGCTCGCTTCTCGCGAGGCCCACTCGGGCGAACCAGCAGACTCCTCGAGAGATCGGAACCTCGCGAGCCTGCAAAGGACTCCCCTTGGGAGAAACGCACATCTGTAGCTGCCAAATCGGTTTGAAGCCCGTTTGGACCAAGGTAAGTTACGGCAGCGAGCCCCTAGTGGGCTCGTGAGCTCGCAGAAGCACGTTTCAAGCCTAATCTAAGAAGTAAAATGATAGTCCATTTACATGAGGGGCTCCCCCTCCCCCAAATGGTCTTACAGCGTGAGGGCCTGTCCCCAAGCTTTTACATGCAGGTTCAGGATAAAGGAGCGCGGGCTCAGTCGGACATCTTGCTTGCTGCGTCTTCCGAATCACTCCCAGACATGTTGCTGGCGCTGTCACTGGCGCTATCTTCGCCATCATCGACCGCGCCGCCCTCATCCGCCACGACCACCACCGTGTCACCATCAGAAGCAAAGGCCTTGACCAGGGCATCCACCTTGTCATCCACCCAATGCGCTAGGTTGTCCCGGATGACCTCGGGCACCGGGGCGATGGCGGCGTCAAAATCGAAGTCAGGATGATGTTTTGGAGATGGCTGAAAACGCGGGAAAACGCGCGCCTCTTCTCCTCGACAAGCTCGCGAGCCCTCTCCGCCAGGTTCTCCAAGCGCGCCACAACGTCGGTGAAGAAGCGGAGGTGGCTGGCATAATCTTCCGCGTGGGGATGAGGGGCGTGCTCATCACAAATAGCGCCCAGCGCCCGATTGGCACTCGTCCTGAGGTCCCGGAGCATGGGGGCATGCTCGCGCTGCAACGTCTGTCGATGGATCACCTCCTCCCTGCTCTGCTCCCCGATGGACTCAGCAGCGGTAACCCACTGCTGAAGCGGGAGCAGTTCAGCTCGGGCGGAGGCCAACTCGGCCTGTGCGGAGATCAAGGCAGCCGCAGCGGCCTTCTCGCGCTGCTCCGCCCCTGCCAGCCTCGACCTGAGGGCGGCAGTCCTACCCTTAGCTTCGGCTTCCGCGAACATCAGCTTCAGGTCGTACACATTGGCAAGATCGGCGCGGGCCTCGGTTACCCTACAGTCAACTTCCTCTTGGGTCCTGGCCTAAGGCGCACTGGTAGCATCTTCCGCTTGGGCAATTTGGCACTCCCTCGTCTCCAACCGCTCAAGCTCGAGGTTGTGCTCCGTGGCCTCCAGCATCAGCGCTTCCTCCTCGTCGGACGGCCCCCCCTTCATCGACGCTAAGGCAGCCCTACGCGCCTCCACTTGCTGCTCCATGGAGGCATTCAGGGCCTGGAGATCCTTCCGGTGCTTCTCGACAACCTCGCGGCGATGGTCTGCCTCCCTGGCCCCCTCCAAGGCACGGGCGCTGGCCTCACGCGAGGTTGCGAGGGATGCTTCGGCCTCCGCATTGGCGTGCTCATGCTAGAGGCACCCGAGGTTGATGGCCACCTTCCGTTGATGCCACTTGTCCGCTAGCCGAAGGCCCTCGGTCTCAAGGCGGGCGTCAATATCCACAAGTTCCTTCCCAAGCCGACTCAGCGCACCCATTGCCTCCCGGAAAAGCTCATGACAGACAATGCCCCTCTTGCACGCCCGCTCGAACAAACGACCAGGCTCGTCCTCCGTGCCGGCAGTCGCTGGAGAAATTTGAAGAGGCTTGCTTCCCCCCGGCAGGGGGCTCGAGGCCGGCCCCTTTCTAGTTGTCCTTCGGGTCTCGGCAGAGGCCCGGACGGGCGGAGGGTCGTTGCATGAAGAAGACGCTAGGGCTGAGGTCACCCAGCCGCAGTTAATACCAAGAGGAGGAGCCCTTGGCACACCTTCAGCACCCCAGGCAGGATCGCAAAGGAGGAACGGCAAGAGCGCGGGTTCAAGATGCCAGGCTGGCATGTGCGCCTCTCCGGCCGACCTTGCGCCGAGTGCGGCAAGCCGGCTAGAGGTGCTCAGGACCAGCGGAGGACTCGGGGCAGGAGGAGGTTGCTTCTCGGGAGATTTCGCCGCCTTAGCAGAAGGGACCCTGAGGAATCATAGTCAGGAAGGGAAGCAGTACTCGACAAATTACAAAGATAAGGAACTCACTCGTCCACGGCGATGTATTTCCTCTGATTCAATGGCCGGAAGGCATCACCACTGCAGCTTGGATACCCTTTCATCTTCGGGAGTGCATCGAAGTTTAGCCGAAGCCGGCCGAAGCCCGGGGTACGTTCGCCAACTTCGGGCTCAGCTGGGGAAGCTACTGAGAAGGTGACCTCAGGAGTGCCAGACTGCATGGAGACCTTGGCCTCCGCCCCATGGCGACCTGCCGGGGCCTCGTGGGTTGTAGCCTCAGGAGCATCGGGCTGCGATGCCCCTCCAGCAGCTTCATCAGGACGACTCTCCGGGGAGCCGTGGGTCGGCCCTCCGGGAGTCCCGAGCGGCGCTGATCCATCGGCAGCCGCGTCTCCAGCGCTCGACAGCGCTCGCCCCCCTGCGCCTACTTCTGGGGTGAGCCCCGCGCTGGTGGCAGACAAGGGAGCCACAGAGACGGGGTTCTCACGAGGCCCCTCAAGACCGGTCGGACGTAGTCCCCATTCATCGAAAGGGGGAATCCACCCTGTTCGAGCAGCAGTACAAGAGACAACCCTCCTCAGGCATGTTGACTGGTGACGGGTCGCCCGTCAGGATCTCAAGCACAGTTCGTTGCGCCTCAAGAGGAAGCCCGGACTCATGAAGCCTCATGTGGTCCTTGCTACCGGACAAGGCCCACATTAGTCGAGAATGGCGCTGGAGCGGGGCAAGACGGCGCTAGATGAACTCCTTCACCACCATGGGCGCAGTCACGCCAAGATCCTTCAGTCTCTTCAATCGAAGCCAGACGTAGGCAAGACGCGGGTCGGCGAGCCTCTCGTGGCCCCAGCCAGAGCTGGGAACGACGGGTGCCGACGGGAGCGAGAGCAGGGGGCTGGGCACGCCGACATCCAGGAATACCCACCTCTGCCGAAACCCGCTCGCAGGTGGCGGGAGCTCGAAGTCAATCCCCGAGCCGGCCGTCGCAGCCACGGCCTGGAAGCTTAGGCACCCCGAGCACTGCCGAGGGTCGACTAGGTGCAGCGAGAAGAAATGATGGAGTAGGGCCACGGAAGGAGCAATGCTCACCATGGTCTCGCAGACGAAGGCAAAGACATCAAGAAGGACGGTGGATTGGGGATCTAAGTGCAGCATATGGATCTGGTAATGAGAAAGCATGGCGTTGAAGGAGGAGAAAGGGGGAGTCAAGCCGGCCCATAGAGTGTCAAGGAGGATGGTGTCGGATCACGGGTTCCGGCAAAACCCTCGAGGTTCGAACACTAGGGTGCGTGCGAAGATCTCCTCCCTATTGATCCACGCCCTAGCTCTCTAAGATCTCGTGGACAAACTCGACGAACTCGCAACACAGAAAGACACAAGATTTATATTGGTTCGGGCCACTGTTGTGGTGTAATACCCTACTCCAGTGTGGTGGTGGTGGATTGCCTCTTGGGCTGATGATGAACAGTACAAAGGGGAAGAACAGCCTCCTGAGGTTGAGGTGTTCTTGTGCTTGTCGAACTTGTGCGGGTGAGGACTCGATGCCCCCTACTGTGTTGGCTAGCTCTACTTATATAGGCCCTGGTCCTCTCCCCAAATATTGAGCGGGAAGGGAGCCAACAACGGCCAATTTGAAAGGGGACAGCTAGTATAGCTTATCCTGACAAAAGCGGTCTTCGCCTGCAAAAGGCTCTGGTGGTGACGCGGTCTTGGGCTCCATGGTGACGTCCGTCTTGCCGTCCGGCTGGTCTTGGTCTCGTTGCACCGATATGGAACCTTTGCTTGACGCCTCGGTACTCCGCGCCTGCGCTTGCCCCCTTGGCACAAAAGGGGAAACAAGGACGCTGCGCGCACTGGCGCCCGCCTGGCACCCACCTGGTCCCGATCGTCATGGCTCACGTCACGAGAACCTAGCGAGGTTTGCCTTGACTTGATCTCTCCGCCCCTCGTGAGCCTGCCCGGCGAGGCCGCTCCTGAGGAGGTCTTGCGTCGTCCGCCTCGCGAGGCTTGGCCCCTCGCGAGGGCCTTGAATACCTTGTCGATGAAGATGGGCCGTGGAGGCCTGCTTGCTCAGCCACGCCATGGGCCGCAGGCAGGCAAGTCTGGGGACCACCGTTCCCAGGACGCCGACAGTAGCCCTCGGGCCCAAGGCGCGCTCGGGCTTGGCTTCGAGGCGAAGCCAAAGGTCAAGCGCGGAGCGCCGCGGGCCCCAAAAGCCCACGGCCTCGGTTGACGCGTGGCGGTTGATTGGACGTGGGCGTCTCCGCTTCCCCACGCTGCCTCGGCAACTGCCCGACTTGACAAGTCCCTACGACATGCAAGGAAAACCATCATTACCTGTGATCGTGGGGGCGCTAGTTGGCCTTCTCCTACTATAAATGAGGACGGGGGCGGAGCCCCCGTCCTCCTCTTCTTCCCACTCCGCCTTCTTCTTCCTCCTCTGCTCCACCACCAACTCCAATGGCGCTGTCGAAGAGGTTCTCCACCGCGGAGAAAGGAAAGGCCCCTCGCGAGGGGCCCGGCTCCCCGGCACCCAAGCAGGGACGCGACTGTCCCCGCAAGCACACCACGACTCCCGTCGTGGCCCCCCGCTCCTGGGGTGGCGCTGCCGCGCGTGGTGGGAGTCGCTCTGGTCGCGGCAGCCCCGTCGATGAGGTAAGACGTGCCATGGTTGCGCGGCCTCCCCGGCCACGTTTCCACTCGGCAGAGGTGCTGCCGGAGTTCGTTGTCTAGTCGGAGGATCCGGCCGGCAACTGGCTTCAGCTTCCGCGCTTCTTCATCGACGAGTTGCCGGCCTCTGGTCCAGGCGGGCTCTTGCTGCAGGCGGACGGCTACTGCAGCAGGGCCTCCTGGGTCACGGTTGAAGTCTCCGCCGCGGGCAACATAGCTCTGGCCCGCGGTTGGCAGACGTTCGCCCGCGCGCGCGGCCTGGGCAGGCGGTGCACCCTCCATTTCAAGTATGACGGTGATGCGACCCTCTACGTGAGGGTGTTTGGGGTAGATGGTCGCCGCACCGGGTGCTGCCCCGAGACGAACGACTGCGAGGAGGTGCTCGGATTCGGCGATGGTCGCGATGAGGGCGAGGGTGAGCCCGCCGGCTGCGCCTCGTCTAGCTACGATGGCTCTTCTCTTGGCGAAAGCTCCAGCAACGGCGGCTACGACCAGCCGCCACGCCGGCGCGCCCGCTTCGAATGTGGTAGCGGGTCGTCTCGTCGCCGCGCCTCTGTGAAGCGCGAGGAAGGATCCGGCTAAGCTCGGGACGTCGCCAGGGGCCTGCCCCGTGGATCGCTGCAACGTCGCTTTTGTCTTGTTCCTCTTTTCTTTCCTGCATCAAAATGAAACCAGTATGGGCCCGAAGGGGCGTCTATCGAACTGTGGTTTGTCAACCATTATGCTATGCTTGCTATTTCCGTGTTGTGTCATTACTTTGTGTGGAGATAACTTAGCCTGGCGCGTTTAGGGCAGCCTCTTCTTCACGAGGCACTTGTTTCCTCGTGCCGGTCATGGCTTAGTGGTTGCTCAAGAACTGCAAAAAATTCATTAGGAAGCTCGCTAGGATACTTATCGTTCACCTGAGCCTTGACCCAGCGCTTCATATTGCGGTACCCGAGGGGCACGGATTAGGAGAGATGTGCCGGCTTGTGGGCTCGAACGAGGGTGCCTCGCAAGAAAGTAGACCGAAGGCAGAGAGAAGGACCAACACAGGAAGAAGAAACCCTCGCGAAGGCACCTGCCTAGCCCCCCCACCCCGCGAGGTATGCGAGAGAGAGAACACAAGCGAACTAGAGTCAGGAAAGGCGGCAAAAGGCGACGGAACCAAACCAGCAAGGAACACCAGAAACAAACTTCGATTTAAGAGAAGGCGAGCCAACTACGAAAAGCAAATAAAAAGCCGCGTCCGGCACCTAGTATAGTCCTCAAGTCTTCTCACCAGCGTGGAGCTAAGTGCTGCCACTAGGCGTGGGAGGGAGCCCCCGAGGCCCAAGGGCGGCACTCCTGAGACTCTGGGGCGTGTACAACCCCACTCATTATTACGTGAGAGTGTCACGGGCGGCGATTCTTCACAGGCACCGGGCCTTCTTCACAGGCACTGGGCCTTTCTTCACAGGCACTGGGCCTTGCTTCATGGGTAGAACTTCCGGAGGTGCTGGATGTTCTAGGTGTTCTGGATGGGTACCCCGTCCTGCGTCTCCAGGTGCGCGGCACCAGGCCTGGAGACATGGACGACCCTGAACGGGCCCTCCCACATAGGTGAGAGCTTGTGCAGCCCTTCCCTGGAGAGGACCGCCTCAGGACGAGGTCGCCCGCCTCGAGCGTCCTAGAGCGGATGTTGCGGCAGTGATATCGCTGCAGCACCTGCTGGTACCTTGCCGCCCTCAGTGCAGCTTCGCGACGACGTTCCTCCCCCAGCACGAGGTCCATCCTCTGCATGGCGTCCTGCTGTGTTTCGTCAAACGCCAGGACCCGTGCGGAGCGATGCTTGACCTCGTGAGGAAGGACCGCTTCGGCTCCATAGACAAGGCATAATGGGGTCTCGCCCGTTGGCTTGGTGGCGGTGGTGCGGAGGGACCACAACATGGACTGGAGCTCATCCTGCCAGCCCCTGCCGCATGCCTCGAGCTTCTTCTTGAAGGTCCTGGTCTTGAGGCCCCTCAGGACCTCTGTGTTGGCGCGTTCGGCCTGACCATTGCTCCTGGGGTGTGCCACCGAAGCGTAGCAAATCTGCGTTCCAAGGTTAGCACAAGAGGTTTTGAAGAGGTTACTAGTGAATTGCGAGCCGTTATATGTGATGATGCGGTTGGGAACCCCGAAGCGGCTCACGAGGCCCTTGATGAACTTGACAGCAGAGCCAGCTGGGATGGTGCGGACGGCTTCCACTTCCGCCCACTTGGTGAACTTGTCGATGGCGACGACCAGGCGCTCGAGGGAACGGGCCCAAGATGTCCAGCCCCCAGACCGCGAACGGCCACGTGAGTGGGATGGTCTGGAGGCCTTGGGCCGGCTGATGGATCTGCTTGGCGTGGAACTTGCAAGCTTCGCATGACTTCACCAGCTCAGCTGCGTTGTTGAGCGCGGTGGGCCAGTAGAACCCACTGCGGAATACTTTGCCGATGAGGGTCCGTGATGATGAGTGGTGCCCGCAGTCCCCGCCGTGTATGTCAATTAGCAACTCCTTCCCATGGTCCCTGGAAATACAGCGCAGAGAAACGTCATTTGGCCGCTTCCTGTACAACTCACCGTCCTGGATGCAGTACGTCGTGGCTTGCCAGGCCACGCGCTCTGCGTCCTCCTCCTTCACCGGCAGCGCCCCTTGCATCAGATATTCCTTGAATTCCTTGGTCCAGCATCCCTCCTGGGGCTCAAGCGCCAAGAGAAGGCAAGCTCTTGAGGTCGGGCCACAGGCTGGGGCTCCTGTGGCAGGCGGCTGTGGGAGCTCCTCCCGAGGCTGAGTTGTGCTTGAAAGTGGTGGCGTTGCTGATGGCTTGAAGAGCCACTCCTCGAAGACGCCGGGCTCTTGGGGCTGCCGCTTAGACGCCCTCTTGGCAATGTCGTCGGCTTCCTTGTTGGTGCCACGGGGCCCATGCTGCAACTCCAGGCCCAGGAACTGCTTTTCCATCTTACGTACTTCCGCGAGGTATGCCTCCATGTGCTCGTCCTTTGGCTCGTACACTTTGTTGGAGAAGTTGACGAGGAGCTGTGAGTCGCCCCTAACAGTGAGGCGCTTCACCCCCAGAGCTGCGGCGGCCTTCAAGCCGGCTATGAGGCCTTCATACTTTGCGATGTTGTTGGAGACCTTCTCGCCCTGCTGAAAACAAAGCTGCACAGCGTAGTAGAGCTTGTCCTGAGTGGGCGAGATGAGTACTGCTCCAGCCCCCGCGCCCTGGTGCGCGAAGGCACCATCAAAATACATGACCCATCCGTCGGGCGCCTCACTTCCTGGCGAGGTGGACCGGTCCTCGCCTACTTCCAGCGTCGGAGCATCTGTCCATTCTGCCACGAAATCAGCGAGTGCGGCTCCCTTGATGACCCTGGTGGTGCTAAAGTCCAACTGGAACGCCTGCAGCTCGATGTTCCACTCGGCGACCCTCCCGGCAGAATTGGGGCTCCTGAGCACCCTCTCCAATGGGTAGGCCGAGACGACTTTGATGGGGTGGCCCTGGAAGTAGTGCCGCAACTTGCGCGAGGCCATCAGGAGCGCGAGTAGGAGCTTCTGAGGCATGGGATATCATGCCCTCGCGTCCCGCAACACCGTGCTGGCGAAATACACCGGGTGCTCGACGAGGACAGGCGTGTTGGTGAGGCTCACGTCTTGTGAAATTTGGGGCCTCCTGATGTGGTGGGACCCCTGGCGCCTGATCGCTTGCGGGAATCTCTACGGCGTTGTCCTGCCGAGCTTGGTCTTCTGTTGTTGCCGCTTCGGCTCTTGCTGCCCTTCCTGACCTTGCATCATCTCGGCTGGCGGCGTAGCTTGGTGCGGCGCACTCTTGGCTTGGTGCTCCTCCCAAACCGCCGCTAGCGCAGCGCTGGCGGAGTATGGGGTGGCGTCAAGATAAAGTACTAGAGGCTCGAGAGGCCGTGGCGCCACCATCACCGGAGGGCTGGTCAGGTATCTCTTGAGGTCTTGGAAGGCTCGGTCAGCCTCCGGGGTCCACTCGAACGGGCCCTTCTTCTTCATCAGCTTGAAGAAGGGTTAGGCGCACTCTCCCAGCTTGGAGATGAAGCGCCCCAACGCAGTCACCCGACCAGCCAGCTTCTGCATTTCCTTGAGGGTCTGCGGTGGGCTCATGTCCTCAATGGCCTTGATCTTCTCCGAGTTCGCCTCGATCCCTCTGTGGGACACGAGGAATCCCAGCAGCTTGTCGGAAAGGACACCGAACACACACTTTTCCGGATTAAGCCGCAAGTTCACCTAGTGCAGGCTGTCGAAGGTCTCCTCCAGGTCTTGGATCAAGGTTCTCGCCTCCCGAGACATCACCACAATGTCGTCAACGTAGGCCTCCGTGTTTCTCCCGAGCTGCCGCCCTAAGGCGATGTGCATCAACCGCTGAAAGGTCGCACCCGCATTGCATAGTCCGAAGGGCATGCAGGTGTAGCAGTACACCTCACACGGGGTCAGGAAGGCTGTCTTCTCTACATCTTCCACCGCCATCTTGATTTGGTGATACCCTGAGAACGCATCCAGGAAGCACAGCAGGTCGCACTCGGCGGTGGAGTCGTCGATCTGGTGGATGCGCGGGAGAGGGAACGGATCTTGAGGGTACGCCTTGTTGAGGTTGGTGAAGTCGACGCACATTCGCTCCTTCCCACCTTTCTTCGGCACCACGATGGGGTTCGCCAGCCATTCGGGGTACCTAACCTCACGAATGGCGCCTGCCGCCTCCAACTTGCGGGTCTCTTGGACAATGTAGGCCTGCTTCTCCATGGACTGCTGCCTTGCTCGCTGGTTCACAGGGCGCACATTGGGGCATACCCTTAAGTGGTGCTGAATCACCTCTCTCGGGACCCCCACCAGCTGATTGGGCTCCCATGCGAATATATCCTTGTTCGCGCGCAAGAACTTCACCAATGCTTCCTCTTGGCTGGGGTTGAGGCCGGCACCTATGGTGAAGGCGGCTCCTGAGGACCCGTCCTCGTCGACCGGCACCTGCTTGGTTTCTGCCTTGTCTTGGGTGAATAGCTGCTTCTTCTTAGTTGGTGCGGCCTCCTTGGCCTCGGGGGCACCAGCGCCACAGACTGCGCCGCCGCAGCGGTCTTGAAGGCAAGTTTGAGCGCTGTCACGGCCTCCTTGGTGTCCCCATTGACGGTGAGGACACCTTTGCTTCCAGGCATCTTCATGAGGTTGTAGGCTGGATGAGTCGCTGCCATGAACTGGGCCAGAGCTGGGTACCCGAGGATGGCATTGTACAGGAGGCCGATGCGGGCGATGTCGAAGTCGACCAGCTCGGTTCGGTAGTTGTCGCGCGTGCCGAAGGTGACGGGAAGGCGGATCTGCCCTAGGGAGCGGGCAGCGCTGCCACCAACTCCTGAGAAAGGCTTGCTGAGGCTGAGCCGCTCGAGCGGCACGTGAAGAAGGCTGAAGGCTTCCACAGAGAGCAAGTTGAGGGTAGCGCCGCCGTCGATGAGGGTCTTGGTGACGGCCACGTTGCAGATGGTGGGCGTGCAAAGCATCGGAAGCATGCCCGAGCCGGCGGTGGTGACGGGGTGGTCTTCTGAGCTGAAGGTGAGGTCGGCCTCAGGCGCGGCCCAGCCGGGCGGAGCTCCCGAGCGCTTGGAATCAGCACCAATGTGGCGGAGGAACGGCTTGATGTGGCGATCTGAAGGCGGCGCCTGAGAGCCACCTAGCAGGGCCGCGACCGTGTGGTGCGCCGGTGCCGCGTAGCGCGCAGTGAAGAGGTCGCGCAGCTCCTCCCAAGACGCCACCAAGGATCCGAGAAGGTTGAGCAGCCAGGCGCGCGGCTTGATAACCCACAAGTATAGGGGATCGCAACAGTTTTCGAGGGTAGAGTATTCAACCCAAATTTATTGATTCGACACAAGGGGAGCCAAAGAATATTCTCAAGTATTAGCAGTTGAGTTGTCAATTCAACCACACATGGATAACTTAGTATCTGCAGCAAAGTATTTAGTAGCAAAGTAATATGATAGTAGTGGTAACGGTAACAAAAGTAACAGGAGCAAAATTAATATTTTTGGTGTTTTGTAGTGATTGTAACAGTAGCAACGGGAAAATAAATAAGCGAACAACAATATGTAAAAAGTTCGTAGGCATTGGATCGGTGATGGAGAATTATGCCGGATGCGGTTCATCATGTAACAATCATAACATAGGGTGACACAGAACTAGCTCCAATTCATCAATGTAATGTAGGCATGTATTCCGAATATAGTCATACGTGCTTATGGAAAAGAACTTGCATGACATCTTTTGTCCTACCCTCCCGTGGCAGCGGGGTCCTAATGCAAACTAAGGGATATTAAGGCCTCCTTTTAATAGAGTACCGGAACAAAGCATTAGCACATAGTGAATACACGAACTCCTCAAACTGTGGTCATCACCGGGAGTGGTCCCGACTATTGTCACTTCGGGGTTGCCGGATCATAACAGATAGTAGGTGACTATAGACTTGCAAGATAGGATCAAGAACTCACATATATTCATGAAAACATAATAGGTTCAGATCTGAAATCATGGCACTCGGGCCCTAGTGACAAGCATTAAGCATAGCAAAGTCATAGCAACATCAATCTCAGAACATAGTGGATACTAGGGATCAAACCCTAACAAAACTAACTCGATTACATGATAGATCTCATCCAACCCATCACCGTCCAGCAAGCCTACGATGGAATTACTCACGCACGGCGGTGAGCATCATGAAATTGGTGATGGAGGATGGTTGATGATGACGATGGCGACGAATCCCCCTCTCCGGAGCCCCGAACGGAATCCAGATCAGCCCTCCCGAGAGGTTTAGGGCTTGGCGGCAGCTCCGTATCGTAAAACGTGATGAATTCTTCTCTCTGATTTTTTTCTCCCCGAAAGCAAATATATTGAGTTGGAGTTGAGGTCGGAGGAGCTCCAGGGGGCCCACGAGGTAGGAGGGCGCGCCCCCCACCCTCGTGGACAGGGTGTGGGCCCCCTGGTCTTCATCTTTTGCATGGATTTTTTATTATTTCCAAATAGACGTTCCACGGAGTTTCAGGTCATTCCGAGAACTTTTGTTTCTGCACATAAATAACACCATGGAAAGTCTGCTGAAAACAGCGTCAGTCCGGGTTAGTTCCATTCAAATCATGCAAGTTAGAGTCCAAAACAAGGGCAAAAGTGTTTGGAAAAGTAGATACGACGGAGACGTATCAACTCCCCCAAGCTTAAACCTTTGCTTGTCCTCAAGCAATTCAGTTGACAAACTGAAAGTGATAAAGAAAAACTTTTACAAACTCTGTTTGCTCTTGTTGTTGTAAATATGTAAAGCCAGCATTCAAGTTTTCAGCAAAGATTATGACTAACCACATTCACAATAACTCTTAGGTCTCATGTTTACTCATATCAATGGCATAATCAGCTAGCTAGCAATAATAATAAATCTCGGATGACAACACTTTCTCAAAACATTCATAATATGATATAACAAGATGGTATCTCGCTAGCCCTTTCTGAGACCGCAAAACATAAATGCAGATCACCTTTAAAGATCAAGGACTGACTAGACATTGTAATTCATGATAAAAGATATCCAATCATAGTCATACCCAACATAAATTAATAGTAATGGATGCAAATGGCAGCCGCGCTCTCCAGCTAGTGATTTTTAATAAGAGGGTGATGACTCAACATAAAAGTAAATAGATAGGTCCTTCGCAGAGGGAAGCGGGGATTTGTACAGGTGCCAGAGCTCGGTTTTGAAATAGAGATAAATAATATTTTGAGCGGCATACTTCCACTGTCAACATAACAACCAAGAGATGGCGATATCTTCCATGCTACACACATTATAGGCGGTTCCCAAACAGAATGGTAAAGTTTATACCCCCCCTCCACCAACAAGCATCAATCCATGACTTGCTCGAAACAACGAGTGTCTCCAACTAGCAACTGTCCCGGGGGAGTTTTATTTGCAATTATTTTGATTTAGTTTGCATAAAGCATGGGACTGGTGTGACGCCCGGATAATTAAGCTACAGTAAACCTCTGTTAACGATGCCACGTCACCATGATTACTGTTATTAATCGGGTGTTAGTTCAAAACCGATTATTATTCAAAATTCAAAATCAAGCAAACAATAAAAGTTTTCAAATATTAAAACTAAAATGTTCAATAAATAGTAGATAAATCAGAGGCTATCATAGAATTGTAAACAACACTAATGAAATTTGTTAAGTGACTTAAACAACCTCAAACAGTGGCTGAAAACATTATTTAATAACCTCTTTATTAATACAAAAGAATTATGAAATGATATTTACCCCAAACTAGTTTTTGGTGGTAGAATATATTGTGCTGTGATTTGTGGGCCAGCTCTCATATTTTACAAAACTCATTTGGTGCCCAAACAATTAGCCGAAACAGAAAAGAATAAATAAAAAGTAAAAAACAAAAAAAAATTAGAAAAAGGAACCCCCCCCCCCCCGACTGGGCCAGTCGGCCCAGCTGCTAGCCAGGCCGCCCCCTCACTCCACCATAACCCCACCGCCGGTCAAACCCTAACCCCCACCCCCACTCACACCCACTCCCTCCCCCTCTGCCTCCCTCCCTCGATCCAAATCGGATCAGGGCATCGAGACCACCGCCTCGCCGCCGCTTCGAACCCGGCGCCGGTGCCGCCTCACCGGCCCCGCCCTCTTCTTCGCACCCCACCCCCTCTCCCTCGACGACGCCCCTCACACCACCGACGGCGACCGAGCCCCCGCCCCCGACGACCCCGCCGCACGGATCAACCGCGCCGCCACCCGAAGACCTCGCCGGACCTCCCCGCCGGTCTGCCTCCCCTGCGTACGACATCTCCGACATCCACCTCGCGCCCCACTGCCCCGTCCCTGCACTTCGCGGTGAGGACCCCGGTCCTCCTCACTCCCCTCTGCCCCCGTGCACACCATGCCCCGCCTCCGCCTCTAGCCCCGCGGGCCATCGCCGCGCCGGCGGCCAACTCCGGCACCCACCCTTTCTCTCTCCTTCCCGCAGCCGGCACCACTCCCTCACCCGTTCCGCGCCCTGGCCGCGCCGGCTCCGCCCGGCCGCGCCCGCGCTAGGCTAGCGCGCATCGACAGCAACGCCCCGGCCGCCCAGCCCTGGCCTCGCCTTCCCCCACTCCGGCGGCGCCTCCTGATGCCGCCAGCGCCACCCCTCATCTCCGCTCGTCGTGGCCCCAGCTGGCCGTGCCGGCTTGCCCCGCCGTTGGTACCTCGTCGGCCTCCTTCCGCCCTGCGGGTGAGTGCCCGCTCGGGTGCGCTCGCACCCGGCGCCCGCACCCGCTAGCGACCAAACCCGCCACAGCCCCTAGGGCTAATGACATGTGGGGCCCAGCCCAGAACGTTTTTTTAAATAAAAGAAAATAAATAAAAATGAATTAATAAAATTAGTAATTAATTAAGTTAATTAATCCTATTTAATTAAGCTAATTAACCAGTTAATTTAATTAAACAGTAATTAGATTAGCTAAATCCTAATTAACCTAAACAGAGTATGACAGGTGGGTCCCGCACGTCAGTTTGACCCAGTCAACGTCCTATTGACTGCTGACGTCATCCTGATGTCATGATGACATCAGCATGCACTATTCTGGATAATTTTGAATTAAGTTAATTAAATAAATTCGAAAAATGATTTTAAAACTTTAGAAATTAATATCAAATAATCCGTAGCTCGGATCAAAAAACTTTATACATGAAAGTTGCTCAGGACGACGAGACGAATCCGGATACGCAGCCCGTTCGTCCGTCACACTTACTGTAGCGACCAGACCTCAAATGGCCTGTGCTGCTGTGCACCAGTGTCATCCCTGGATCAGTAATGCTGACACGCACAGTACAAATGGAGGATTTATAACAGAGTAGCAATCACACACTTATTACATCGAATATCTCCAAAGAGATTAAATATAATAAACATGGCTTAAGGCCATCTAATAACAATAACAGCGGAAGGCTTGGAAGATAAGTGAGTCCATCAACTCCAGCGGCATCACCGAGTATAAGACCACGACCTAAGGCACCTTACTCGTCGTCTGAAAAGTCTGCAACATGAAACGTTGCAGCCCGAAAACGGGTCAGCACATAGAATATGCTGGCAAAGCAACACATAGAGAGCAATGAACAATGATAAGGCTATACTATATGCAAATATGGCTGGTAGAAAGCTCTATGGTTACAGTTTTGCGAAAAGCCAATTTTATCCTACTGCAAAGGAATAAATTTTATTTAACTATCATGGTGGTTGAAACATTGAGAAGGTACCTCCAACTCAATCCCAATTAAGTATCATCATTAACCCAACAAAATTAATTATAAGTATCACGGTGATGAGATTCAAATGATAATCCAGGTACTAGATACTCAAGTTGTCCATAACCGGGGACACGGCTAATCATGATCAGTTTGTACACTCTGCAGAGGTTTGTGCACTTTTCCCCACAAGACTCGATCGCCTCCGCTTGATTCTCGCACTGCATGTTGTTTGAGAAACGGATGACCGAGACACAGTCTTTCAGAAACAATCACTCTCTACTCTGGATGGACCGGTACACCTACTTTCCCCTACATCTGCTAGTCCACCTCTTCAAGAGATCCTGTAACCTAGTCAGCTATGCTAGAGCCCATAATAGCTTGCGGCTGCACACGGAAGTTTCTAGCATGAATAATCTTATGATCCCTTTGAGCCTGGGTGGCGGACCTTATACATACAGACTACACTGGGTTCTCCAGGTGCCTCAATCCACCCAGATGTGAGTTTTAGTTGCCACCTTAAGTTGAACCATTATTAAACACTCACATCTGTCATGAATATCTCTCAAACCCAATCCACGTCTACGCATAGCATGGCAATAATAAAAGCAACGTAGAAGTAACTCCCAAGGGTTTGATAAAGAACAGGTAATAGGTACTACCTCAACTACTTCCCAATACCCACAGTTTAATTAGATCCTAATCATGCAATGTGTGAGGAAAACAGATCTAATGCAATAAAACTGGGTATGAAGGGGGTATGATCAAAGTGTTACTTGCCTTGCTGATGATCCGCAAAACCTAGCGATTCGAAGTAACAAGCGGCACACTCCGGGTACTCTATCGCAAACAAACAAGCATACAATCAGTACTCATCTAATGCACAGGTAAAACTCGAATGAAAGATCCAACCAGAAAGTTCAACTTAAGAACTCCGGTTTGCAAAAAGAATCAACTCGAAAGAAGCAACGAAAGTCAAACGGCGAAAGAAAGAAACTTCGTTTGCTAATCTGGATCTAGGTCAAATTTTACTGTAGCAAAAACTTGTTTGAGTAGGTTAATCGGAAAGAGAATTTCGAGACGAAACTCTAGGCGCTTGAATCACCTGATTCCGATAAACGAGCGAGAAGTTAAACAGATTCGAAAATTCGATCAGAAATCGAATCTGAGAAAATAACGAGAAAATCCGACGAAAAAGAAAAACGGACGAACGGTTAAATAACGGACGTTCGTTAACAGAGAAAAACCGACGAACGCGTTCGTTAAAACGAACGGTTCGGTGAACGCTCGTAAAATAATAAAACCGAAAAAAACCGATCTAGGGTTTTTTTTAAACAAAAGGGTTTTTTTTTTAAAAACCGGCA